>NC_060275.1:28899442-29199442 GCF_021613505.1 Equus quagga | reverse complement strand
GTCTAGGGACGTTAGAGTCAAACTGCTGAACCAATGATAAAGGGAAAATCTTGAAAGCATGCAGAGAAAAGCAACATACTGCAAAGAGGCCAATAATGATTCAAATGGCTGCTGATTTCTCATGTCAGAAACAATGGAGGACAGACGACAGTGAATCAACATCTTGGAAGTGTTGATAGAGAAAAAGAAACTGTCTGCCCAGAATTCTATATCCAGCAAAAAATATCCATCAAGTATGAAGGCAAAATAAAGATTTTTCAGATAAAAGAAAACTCAAAGAATTTGTCACCAGCAGACCTGTGCTACAAGAAATGCTAAAGGAAGTTCTTCAGGCCAAAGAAAAATGATACCAGATGACAACATAGATCTTTTTTTCTTGCTTTTTTTAAAGTATGCTTTTTTTGTTTTTTGAAGAGGAAGAGTGGCCCTGAGCTAACATCTATTGCCAATCTTCCTCTTTTTTTTTTTCCCTCCCCAAAGCCCGAGTACATAATCATATATCCTAGTTGTAGATCATTCTAGTTCTTCTACACAGGATGCTACCACAGTGTGGCTTGATGAGCGGTGCATAGGTCCATGCCCAGGATCCAAACTGGCAAATTCTGGGCCGCCAAAGCAGAACATGCAAGCACAACCACTTGGCCACAGGGCCAGCCCCACAAAACATGGATCTTTATGAAGGTATGATGAGCATCCAAAATGGTAAGTATCCGGAAATATAAAAGACTGTTTTTACATCTTATTTTCTTTCAAACATACGTGACTATTCAAAGCAAAAATTACAACACTGTCTTGGATTTATAAGATATGTAAATGTCATATGTTATATAAAGAAAATGTCATATGTCAGATGTCATATAAAGGAAATAGAGGAATATGGTTGCAAGGTATCTATATTTTATGTGAAATGGGACAATACGAACTCTAATTAGACTGTGAAACATTAAAAATGTATATTGTGATTCTTAGAGCAGTCACTGGGAAAAAATGCAATGATATATATCCAAAACACCAACATATAAATTAAAATGGAATTCTAAAAAATGTTCAAATAATAATTTTCTTTTTTTTTGTGGTGAGGAAGATCAGCCCTGAGCTAACATCTGTGCCAATATTCCTCTATTTTGTTTGTGGGATGCCACCACAGCATGGCTTGGTGAGTGGTGTGTAGGTCTGCTCCCAGAATCTTTTTTTTTTTTTTTTTGGAGGAAGATTAGCCCTCAGCTAACTACTGCCAGTCCTCCCCTTTTTTTGCTGAGGAAGCCTGGCTCTGAGCTAACGTCTGTGCTCATCTTCCTCTAGTTTATACGTGGGACGCCTACCACAGCATGGCTGCCAAGCAGTGCCATGTCCGCACCCGGGATCCGAACCAGCGAACCCCGGGCCGCCGAGAAGCGGAACGTGCGAACTTAACCGCTGCGCCACCAGGCCGGCCCCATGCTCCCAGAATCTTAACCCACAAACCCCGGGCCTCCATAGCAGAGCACGTGAACTTAACCAATACACCACTGGGCCAGGCCCCAAAAAATAATTTTTAAAAGGCACTAAATGCAACGTAGCATCTTGGGTTGGCTTCTGGAACAGAAAACATATATTTGCGCAGAAACTAGTGAAATCCAAATAAAGCCTGGCATTTAGTTAATAGTAATGTACCAACACTGGTTTCTGAGTTTTGATAAATGTTCCATGATAATGTAAGAGGTTATTGTTAGTAGGAACTGGGTCAGGAGTATACAGGAACTCTCTGTACTATCTTTGCAAGTTCTCTGTTGTCTAAAATTATTCAAAAATGAAGATCTTATTTTTTAAAAACAACAGGAAAGAAGCAACAAAAGACTAAAAATCAGAGGGAAAAATAAATAATAAAACAATACATCAAAATATATCTATATCAATAATTATGGTTAAATGTTAATTGACAAAACACTCCAACAAAAAGGTAGATATTGCCAGAATTGATTAAAAACAGAAGCAAAACCTAACTGTATGCTTTGAATAAAAGACATGCTTTAAATATAAAGACATATACGAGTTGAAAGTTAATAGATGCAGAAGTATATACCAAAGAAACAAAAAACTAGATAATTTAAAACAAGGGTATACCAGAGATAAAAAGAGGAATTTCATGACGCTAAAAGGGTCACTGGGGGAAATTCAGTCTAATATGTGTATGCACCTAGTAACAGAGCTTCAGAATACATGAAGCAAAAAATGGATAGAACTAAAAGAAGAAATAGACAATTCTACAACCATAAATTATTATAGAGTTTTGGAGATTTTGGCACCCCTCTCTTCAGCAGTTGATAGAAAAATTAAGACAAAAATTCAAGAGACATGGATGATCTTAACAACACCATCAACCACCGTTTTCATCTGTAAAATGAAAACAATAATAACTCCATGGTTCTGAGTTCCTATAAGAATTAAATAAGTAAAGGTTTGGTCAGTCCAGGCACCTAGTAAATCATTTGTTATTAGCTATTATTAGCTACTTATCTAGGAAGGGAAAAGTTATCATCCCAATAGTGTCCCATTAGCATGGATTAATTTGCCAAATTAGCTGGCTTTGGTCTAGTGGAGAGCAGACCTGTAAAGAGATGATTATTCAGGACAATTTTATTTTTATCATAAAATTAATGTATCCAAATGGTAGAAAAATGCAAGAGTACAGAAGAATAGAAAAGTTAAAAATTAAAATCTCCTCCCCTTTCTTTCCTCTACCATCACTTCTACCTCTGTATTAGTTATCTATCACTACATTATAAATTACACAAAACTTGATGGCTTAAATCAACAAATGTTTATTTTACAGATTCTGTGAGTCAGGAATTCAGGAGCAGCATAGCCAAGTGGTTCAGGCTCAGGGTCTTTCCTGAGGTGGCAGCTAAGCTGTCATCCAGAGCTGCAGTCACCTGAAGGTGCAACCAGGGCTGGAAGAACCACTTTGAAGTTGTTTTGCTCACAGGGCTGTGTCAGGAGCCTCGGGTCCCCACTGGCTCTTGCTAAGAGGGCTCAGTTCTTTGCCACATGGGCCTTTCCGTAGTTCTGCTTGAGTGTTCTCAAACCAGGCCACAGAGTGAGCGATCAACAAGAGAGAGCAGGGAGGAAGGCACAGTGACTTTTATGATATAGTTTCGGAAGTCTCACACTATCGCTTTTGCCACGTTCTGTTAATTAGAGTCAATAAGTCCAGCCACAGAGGAATTGGGCTCCAAATTTTGGAGGATATTTGTGGACACATATTTAAATCAGTGCAACTCCCAGAAGCAATCATCTTTAATTGTTTCTCCTGAGGTTTCCCCAAAAATTATCCACACATACCCAAGCTGACAGCCCTTTTTCCTCTTAACATAGGTAAGATCTCACTACAAATACTCTTCCACACCTTGCTTTTCCATACAATAATGTATCTTGAAAATCTTCCTAAACCAGCACATTAGATCTCTCCTAATCTGTTTAATAGATTCAAAGCATACGGATATCTTAAATACTTAAGTGGCCCTTGCTGGTGGTCATATAGGTTGTTTACTATAGCAAAACAATGCTGCAAAGAAGATTCTTGTATGTGTATTTTTGCCAATTTATGTAAGAACATCTAGAAAATAAAGTCTTTGGAATATAACTGCTGGATAAGAGCATATGTACATTTGCAATCTTGATTGATTATGTCAAATTGTCTTCCAAAGAGATGACTGGTTGGTACATCCACCTGTGTTCCTGAAAATCCATTTCCCCACCCTCAGTAACTCAAAGGTTTAAACTAGCTTTAAAATGTTTGCCAATCTGATAGGTGAAGCGTGTTATGTCATTGGTGATTTAATTCGCTGTTCTTTAATTACCATTAAGTAAGTTTACCAGCACTTCTCATCTCTTTCTATGAACTATCCTATGTCTTATTAATGTGTGAAAGAAAGGAAACTAGTCTTTATCTATCATATGTGCTGCAAATATCTTCCCTCTCTTTATCACTTGCCTTTTGACCTTAATTGTTTTTTTTCATACAAAATTTTTAAATAGTAAAGTTTAAAGTAAAATTTTAAGAGGTCAACTTATCAAAACTTCATTTTATGGTTTCTGGTTTTTCTCCAAACTTAGGAAGATCTCCACTTCATGATTCATTTTAAAAGCCATGTTTTCTCCTAGCATTTTTTATTTCAATTTTTACCTTTAAGTAATTGTGCCATCTGGAATATAGGTTAAGAAGTACGGGCTGGCCCCATGGCCAAGTGGTTAAGTTCACGCGTTCCACTTTGGCAGCCCAGAGTTTCGCTGGTTCAAATCCTGGGCATGGACATGGCACCACTCATCAGGCTATGCTGAGGCAGCATCCCACATAGCACAGCTAGAGACACATCACAACTAGAATATACAACTATGTACTGGGGGGCTTAGGGGAGAAGAAGAAGGAAAAAAAAGAAGAATTAAGGAGGATATCTAGCATTATTTTTATTTATTTATTTGCTGAGGAAGATTCACCCTGACCTAAAATCCACTGCCAATCTTCCTTTTTTTATTTTTGCTTGAGGGAGATTAGCCCTGAGCTAACATTTGTGCCAATCTTCCTCTTTGTATGTGGGATGCCTCCACAGCATGGCCGACAAGTGGAGTAGGTCCATGCCCAGGATCCAAACCCACAAACGCAGCCTGCCAAAGCAGAGTGCATGGAACTTTAAGCACTTGACCACGGGGCAGCCCCTCTAGCATTATTTTTTGCATCCAAATGACTAACTGGTTTTCCCAACATCAGTTATTAAAGAATCCATTTCTCTCCAGTGATTTGAAATGCTGTTTTATTATCTATACTCTGTTTGCTCTGCTTTTCCTGTGTGAACTCTCTTCTTTGTTTCATAAATCTGCAGCTTCTCTCTGAGGAAGGGCAGTCTTAGAAGCATAGAGAGAAGATAGGTCTGGAGGTTTGGAATTCAAGGCCAGGGAGGAAGCACAGCTGTGAGGGGCATGGGGTGCTCTCCCAGCAGCTGGGAAGAGAGAGCAGAAGGAGAGGGAGAATTTGGGGAGCACAGGTGTGTGGAAAAGAGAGATGTCTGACTTAAATAATTGTATTTTGAAAAGCAACCATATTGCTTCCCAAAACAACTAAAACCAGGAATGAACAATTGTCCAGGTCCTCAAAGGAGCTGTTTTAATGAACAGAAGTTGAGTTTATTAATTAACTCACCAAATGTTAAAGTGCTTGAAATCATTTTGACCTCTTCTCTATTTTCCACTGCTATCTTTTGTCTAACTCTTAAACTCATGCTGGTTTTTGTCAGAATCTGAGTCTATGTGTATTCCACACAAGTGGGATCCAAAAATAAAAAGATTATACTGCACCTTTCTGAAGATTGAGTTCTTACTAGGAGCCGGGCAGTGGACGTTATCCCTCATAAGCATCACCAGGGTGTCCTCACAGAAGCAGCATCAAGATGCTGTTATTGTTCTCATTTACATAGAAAATAAGTAGTTGCCCAAAGTCACGCTGTAGTTAGTGACAAAACTGGGACCTAACTGCAGCATCATCTGATGCAGAAGCTGAGCCCTGCCAGGTTCCACATCGCCTTTCTCATGTGATCTATAGTAGGAAGGGGGAAATGACACAGACATCTGAAAATAACTAGGTTTTCCAGAGAAGAGGAAATGGAGAAAACACATGGAAAGGAAGGACCACCCCCCATCTTCATTCAGAACTGGCATGAGAGCGACATCAGCACCATGGCACAGTGAGTTAACCCCTTTGTCTCTCCCCTCTAAGTTACAACCAATCGGGCATCCGTTGACCACCAAAGGACTCCCTACAGAGCACAACAGGACACCTAAGAGATCTGTGTATCTATACATCTGAAGGTGGGTGGACTGGAGCCCCAGGAGGCAGTGGAACTAGGGAAACAGCCCCCTCCCCCTTGCCAGGCAGCAGCAATCCAAGGCACTGGCACAGGCCTGAGAACAGAGACTGCAGGGGCAGAAACAACAGGCACAGCTTAGTCCCTGCCCATCTGCCAGCAGATCCAGCACATGCCTGCAAACACAAACTGCAAGGACAGAAACAGCAGGCATGGCCTAGTCCTTGCCCCTCCCCCAGTGGACCTGGCACATGCCTGCAAACAGAGACTGTAGGGACAGAAAGAGTAGGTGCTGCTTAGCTCCTGCCCTCCACCTACCCAGCAGTGGCAGGTGGTGCACACTCCCTGAGAATTCAGAACACAGAGCAGAACTGGTGACAAAGCCTCCCCTCTTCCCCCGGCAATGACCTAGTCTTTCCAACAGTGCAGAGAGCATACAAACTTGGATTTTCACAGCTAGGGCAAAAGGTCTGCCCTAACCTGAGTTTTCAAAACACACCAGATAGCACCAGAGACCAGAGGCTGCATGAGCAAGCAGCAATAACAACCTCTCCCTGCTTAGTCCCTGCTCCACTACAGAAGCAGCAGGTAAAACCTGTGACAAGACACTTCCAGAACCACAGCAGAACCAGTGACTCAGCCTCCAGTGGTGGCACCCCTGACACCAGCTCTACCAACAGCAGGGGCCGCATACAAGTCCCCTGGTTCCTGGGCCCTGGGCAGCAACAGTGACACCCCTGATCCCAGCACCCCTGGCACTGGTGCAACCAGAACCCCCAGACAACCCAGGAGCAGCAGAGCAGGTGGTACGTGGGGCAGCAGCATCCAACCCCATGGAGACCCTGCAGGGAGCCAATGGAGAAACACAAGACCTAGCAACCTCAGAAACAGCAAAAGTGCTCACAGCCTAGTGACACTGGGGGCAATACTTGAGACTGCCGTAATCTTATAAGCAGCAAGGAACAAACCACTTCAGAGGAACAAGCAGCACAAGTAGGGCACTGATGACGCCTCTAGCAGAGGCAGTGGAGGGTGGAAAGTGCAGGCTCTCAAACACAACCAGAAGCAACTCAGAACCAAGGTAAACAAAGCCTTCCCCAAATAAGAAAGGTGGTTACTACCACAAATGCACCACAGAGGACCATCAAGTACGATGAAGAACTACAGTAATATGGCAGGAAAGAAATAAAATGACAACTCTCCAGAAACCAAACTTGAAGTCACAGAATATATCAATCTAACTGACAGAGATTTCAAAATAACCGTCATGAAGAAACTCAGAGTTACAAGAAAACTCAGAAAGACAGTTCAATGAGCTCAGGAATAAAATTAATGAACAGAAGGAGTACTTCACCAGAGATTGAAACTCTAAAAAACAACAATAACAACAGAAATTCTGTACATGAAGAACACAATTAATCAGCTAAAAAATAAAGTAGAAAGCTTAAAAATAGAGCAGCCCATATAGAAGAGAGAATCAGTGAGCCTGAGGATAGAAATCTGGAAATGGTTCAAGTGGAAGAGGAGTGAGAACTAGGATTATTTAACAATGAAGAAACTCTATGAGAAATATCTGACTCACTTAGGAAAAGTAAAATAGGGATAATAGGTATCCCAGAAGGAGAAGAGAGGGAGAAACGATGAGAGAGCTTATTCAAAGAAAAAATAGCTAAGAACTTCCTAAACCTGGGGAAGCAACTGGAAATGCAAGTACATGAAGCTAATTGGATTCCTTATTCCCTCAATGCAAAAAGACCTTCTCGGGGCCAGCCCCATTGGTACTGGTTAAGTGTGGCACACTCCACTTTGGTGGCCTAGGTTTGCAGGTTCAGATACCAGATGTGGACCTATACTGCTCCTCAGCCATGCTGTGGCGGCAGCAACCCACATACAAAATAGAGGAAGATTGGCACAGATGTTAGCTCAGGGCTAATCTTCCTCAAGCAAAAAAAAAAGAAGAAGAAGAAGAAGAAAAGAGGAAGATTGGAAACAGATGTTAGCTCAGCACAAATCTTCCTCAGAAAAAAAAAAAAGACCTTCTCCAAGACATATAATATTAAAACTGTCAAAAGTCAACGACCAAGAAAGATTATTAAGGGCAATCAGAGAGAAGAAAATAACTTACAAAGAAACCCCAATCAGGCTTCCAGCAGATTTCTCAGTAGGAACCCTCCAGGCTGTGAGACTGGAATGATATATTCAAAATACTGAAAGACAAAACTATCATCCAAAAGTACTCTATCCAGCAAAATTATCCTTCAGATATGAAGGACAAATAAACATTTTCACAGACAAACAAAAGCTGAGGGACTTCACCACCACTAGACCTGCCTTACAAGAAATATTGAAAGGAGCCCCCCCAAGTGAAACAAAAATGCAAAGATTTACAAAAATTTGAGCAAGGAGATAAATAGACAGACCGAATCCAAAAATTGCAGCTCTATATCAGAACAGGTTAGCAAACACTTAATTATAAAATGAAGATAAAGGGAAGAAAGCATCAAAAATAACTATAACAACTTCAATTTGGTCACAAACTCAAAAAGCAAAAAAGAATACTGTGACAACAAAAAAGTAGAAAGGGATGGAACCCATATTGGCTAATGAAGAAAAGATTATATCAGCAGAAAAAAGGGCTATCTCGTCTATGAGATCTTTTTTACAAACCCCATGGTAATCACAAAATTGAGAATCAGAGCAGAGGCACAAATCACAAATAAAGAGAAAATTGAGAACAACATCATCACAGAAAACCACTAAACTGAAATGGTAGATGGGAATACTAGGAAAAGGAAAGAATGGGAATCTAAAACAACCAGAAAACAAAAGATAAAATGGCAATATTAAACCCTTATATATCAATAATCACCCTAAATGTAAATGGATTGAATTCACCAATTTAAAGACACAGAGTGGCTGTATGTATTAAAAAACATGACCCAACAATATGCTGCCTCCAGGAGACACTTCTCAGCTCTAAAGACAAACATAGGCTCAGAGTGAAGGGATGGTAGATGATACTCCCAGCAAACAGCAAGCAAAAGAAAGTGGTATAGCCATACCTGTATCAGACAAAAAAGATAAGAAACAAAATGAAGATTATATAATGATAAAAGGGACACTTCACCAAAAATATGTAACACTTATTAACGTAAATGCACATAACACAGGAGCACCAAAGTATATAAAGCAGCTATTAACCAACCTAAAGGGAGAAATTGACAGCAGCACAATAATAGTAGGGGACTTTAACACCCCTTTAATAACAGATAGATCATCCAGACATAAAGCCAACGAGGAAACAGTCTTAAATGAAATGCTAGACCAGATGGACTTAATAGATATATAGAGAACATTCCATTCAAAAAAAGCAGAATATACATTCTTCTCAAGTGCATATGGAACATTCTCAAAGATAGACCATATGTTTGGAGACAAAGCAAACCTCAATAAGTTTAAGATTGAAATCATATCAAGCATCTTTTCAACCACAATAGTATGAAACCAGAAAACAACTACAAGAAAAAAGCTGAAAAAGTCACAAATATGTGGAGAATAAACAACATGCTACTGAACAACTATTGGATCAATACAAAAGTCAAAAAATACCTAGAGACAAATGAAAAAGAAAACACAACATCCCAAAACTGATGGGAAGCAACAAAAGTGGTAATAAGAGGGAAGTTTATAGCATTATAGGTCTGCCTCACCAAACAAGAAAAATCTCAAATAAACAACCTAACAGTATACCTAAAAGAACTAGAAAAAAGAAGAACAAATAAAGCCCAAAATCAGTGGAAGAAATGAAATAATAAAAATCAGAGCAGAAATAAATGAACTAGAAACTAAAGAAACAGTAGAAAGGGTCAGTGAAGCTAAGAGCTGGTTCTTTGAGAGGATAAACAAAATTGAAACACCCTTAGCCAGACTCAAGAGAAAAAAAAGAGAAGGCTCAAATAAATAAAATCAGAAATGAAAGAGGAGAAATTACAATGGACACCACAAAAATACAAAGGATTCTAAGAGAATACTATGAAAAGCTAAAAACCAATAATTTGGATAACCTGGAAGAAATGAATAAATTCTTAGAATCCTACAACCTCCCAAAACTAAATCAAGAAAAAATATAGAATCTGAATAGACCAATCATGAAAGACTGAAACAGTAACGAAAAACCTCCCAAAAAAAACAAAAGTCCAGGACCAGATAGCTTCTCTGGTGAATTCTACCAAATATTCAAACAAGATTTAATACCAATCCTTCTCACACTCTCCCAAAAAATAGAAGAGAATGAGATGCTTCCTAACTCATTTATGAGGCTAACATCACCCTGATACCAAAAGAAGACAAGAACAACACAAAAAAATGAAAATTACAGACCAATATTGCTGATGACACAGATGCAAAAATCCTCAACAAAATATTAATGAATCTAATATAACAATACATTAAAAGGATCATACACCATGATCACATGGGATTTATTCCAGGGATGCAGGGATGTTTCAACATCCACAAATTAATCAATGTGTTACACCACTTTAACAAAATGAAGAATAAAAATCATATGATCATCTCAATAGATATAGAGAAAGCATTTGACAAGATCCAACATCCATGTGATTAAAAAAAAAAAACCTCTGGATAAAATGAGTATAGAAGGAAATTGACTCAATATAGCAAAGGCCATGTATGACAAACCCAGAGCCTACATCATATTCAATAGTGAAAACTTGAAAGCCATTCCTCTGAGAACAGAAACAAGACAAGGGTGCCCATTCTGGCCATTCTTACTCAACATAGTACTGGAAGTTTCAGCTAGACCAATTAGGCAAGAAAAAGAAATAAAAGGCATCCAAACTGGAAAAGGAGAAGTAAAACTGTCACCGTTTGCAGATGAAATGATTCTATATATAGAAAACCCTAAAGAATCCGCAAAAGAACTATCAGAAATAATTAACAAATGCAGTAAAGTTTCAGGGTACAAAATCAATATACAGCAATCAGTTGCATTTCTATACACTGATAAGGAACTACTAGAAAGTGAAATCAAGAATACAATCTCATTTACAATAGCAACAAAAAGAATAAAATATCTAGGAATAAATTTAACCGAGGTGGTAAAAGATTTATACACTGAAAACTATAAGACATTATTGAAAGAAATCAAAGAAGACATAAAGAAATGGAAAAGTATTCCATACTCATGGATTGGAAAAATAAACATAGTTAAAATGTCCATACAGGCTAAAGCAATCTATGGATTCAATGCAATCCCAATCAGAATCCCAATGACATTCTTCATGGAAATAGAACAAAGAATTCTAAACAACCAGATGGAAAAACGAAAGACCCCAAATAGCCAAAGCAACCCTAAGAAAAAAGAAAAAACCTGATTGGAAGTATCACAATCCCTGAATTCAAAATACACTGCAAAGCTATAGTAATCAAAACAGTATGGTACTGGCATGAAAACAGACACACAGACCAATGGAACAGAATTGAAAGCCCAGAAATAAAACCAAACGTCTATGGCCAGCTAATCTTTGACAAAAGAGCCAAGAACATACAATGGAGAAAGGAAAGTCTTTTCAATAAATGTTGGGAAAATTGGACAGCCACATCCAAAAGAATGAAAGTAGACCATTATCTCACACCATACACAAAAATTAACTCAAAATAAATTAAACACTTGGATGTAAGACCAAAAACCATAAAACTCCTAGAAGAAAACATAGGCAGTATGCTCTTTGACATCAGTTGGTCACAGCATTATCTTTTTGAATACCATGTCTCCTCAGGCAAGGGAAACAAGAGAAAAATAAACAAATGGGATTTCATCAGACTAAAAGCCTTCTGCAAGGCAAAGGCAACCATCAACAAAACAAAAAGACAACTCACCAACTGGGAGAAAATATTTGCAAATCATTTACCTGACAAAGGGTTAATTTCCAAAATATATAAAGAACTCGTACAAGTTAAGAACAAAAAAACCCAAACAACTCAATCAAAAAATGGACAGAGGATATGAACATTTTCCCAAAGTATATATACAGATGGCCAACAGGTACATGAAAAGATGTTCAATATCATTAATCACTAGGGAAATGCAAATCAAAACTACAGTGAGATATTGCCTCACACCCATAAGAATGGCTATAATTAACTACACAAGAAATAACAAGTGTTGGAAAGGATGTGAAGAAAAGGGAACCCTCATACACTGCTGGTGAGAATGCAAGCTTGTGTAGCCACTATGGAAAACAGTATGGAGTTTTCTCAAAAAATTAAAAATAGAAATACTATATGATGCAGCAACTCCACTACAGGTATTTACCCAAAGAACATGACATCAACAACTCAAAGAGGTTTATTCATCCCTGATAATAATGTTCATCACAGCATTATTCACAATAGCCAAGACATGGAAGCATCCAAGTGCCCATAAACAGATGAATGGATAAAAAATATATGGTATATATATATATATACACAATGGCATACTACTCAACCATAAAATGTGCCATTTGTGACAACATGGATGGACCTTCAGGGCATTATGCTAAGCGAAATAAGCCAGACAAAGACAGACAAACACTGTATGATTTCACTCACGTTTGGAAGATAAACAAACACATGGATAAGGAGAACAGATTAATGGTTACCAGAAGGGAAGGGGTGTGGGGGAAGGCCAAAGGGGTAAAGGGGCACATATGTTTGGTAACCAATAAAAACTAGACTGTTGGTGGTGAACATGATGCAGTCTATACAGAAAATAATACATAATAATGTACACCGGAAATTACACAATGTTATAAGCCAATATGACCTCAATAAAACAATTAAATTAAAAAAAGATAGATGAGGGAAAAAAAGAATAAAATACCTAGGAATAAATTTAACCATGGAGGTGAAAGACCTATACACTGAAAAGTATAAGACATTACTGAAAGAAATCGAAGAAAACATAAAGAAATGGAAAAGTATTCCATACTCAGGGATTGGAAGAATAAACATAGTTAAACTGTCCATATTACCTAAAGCAATCTACAGATTCAATGCAATCCCAATCAGAATCCCAATGACATTCTTCACAGAAATAGAGCAAAGAATCCAAAAACTTATATGGAACAAGAAAAGATTCCAAATAGCCAAAGCTATTCTGAGAAAAAAGAACAAAGCTGGAGGTATCACATTCCCTGATTTCAAAACATACTACAAAGATATAGTAATCAAAACAGCATGGTACTGGCAGAAGAAGAGACATACAGATCAATGGAACAGAACTGAAAGCCCACAAACAAAACCACACATCTATGGACAGCTAATCTTTGACAAAGGAGCCAAAAACACACAATGGAGAAAAGAAAATCTCTTCGATAAATTTTTTTGGGAAAACTGGACAGCCACATCCAAAAGAATGAAAGTAGACCATTATCTTACAACAAACAAAAATTAATTCAAAATGGACTGAAGACTTGAATGTAAGACCTGAAAACATTAAACTCCTAGAAGAAAACACAGGCAGGACACTCTTCGACATCAGTCTTACAAGTATTTTTTTGAATACCATGTCTCCTCGGGCAAGGGAAACAAAAGAAAAAATAAACAAATGGGACTACATCAGACTAAAAACTTCTGCAAGGCAAAGGAAACCATCAAAAAAATGAAAAGACAACCCACAAACTGAGAGAAAATACTTGCAAATCATATAAACTACAAGGGGTTAATTTCCAAATATATAAAGAACACATACAACTTAACAACAAAAAAACAAACAACATAATCAAAAACTGGGCAGAGGATATGAACAGACATTTTTCCAAAGAAGATATACAGGTGGTCAACAGGTACATGAAAAGATGTTCAATATCATTAATCATTAGGGAAAGACAAATCAAAACTACAATGAGATATCACCTCACACCTGTTAGAATGGCTGTGATTAACAAGACAAGAAGTAACAAGTGTTGGAGAGGATGTAGAGAAAAGGGAACCCTCATACACTGCTGGTGGGAATGCAAACTGGTGCAGCCACTATAGAAAATAGTATGGAGATTTCTCAAAAACTTAAAAATAGAAATACCATATGATCCAGAAATTCCTCTACTGAGTATTTATGCAAAGAGCATGAAATCGACAATTCAAAGAGATTTATGCATCCCTAATAATATTCATCACAGAACATTCACAATAGCTGAGACATGGAAGCAACCCAAGTGCCAGTCAACTGATGAATGTATAAAAAAGATGTGGTGAATATATACAATGGAATACTACTCAGCCATAAAAACAGACAAAATCGTGCCATTTGCAATGATATCAATGGACCTTGAGGATATTATGCTAAGCAAAATTAGTCAGACAGAGAAAGACAAATACTATGTGATTTCACTCATATGTGGAAGATAAATAAACAAACACATAGATAAGGAGAACAGATTGGCAGTTACCAGAGAGGAAGAGAGTGGAGCGAAGGCGAAAGGAGTAAAGGGGCACATGTGTATGGTGATGGCTTAAAACTAAACTGTCGGTGGTGAACACAATGCAGGCTATACAGAAGCTGAAATATAATAATGCACACCTGAAATTTACACAATGCTATAAGCCAATATGACCCCAATAAAATAATTTAAAATAAAAAAAGGCAGCATAGTACTGGCAGAAAAGTAGACACATGGATCAATGGAACAGAATTGAAAGCCCAGAAATAAAACGACACATCTATGGACAGTTAGTCCTTGACAAAGGAGCCAAGAGTGTACAATGGAGAAAGGAAAGTCTCTTCAATAGATAGTGTTGGGAAAACTGGAAAACGACATGCAAAAGAATGAAAGTAGACCATTATCTTACACCATACACAAAAATTAACACAAAGTGGATTAAAGACTGCAATGTAAGATCTGAAACCATAAAACTTCTAGAAGAAAATATAGGCAGTACTCTTTTTGACATCAGTCTTAGCAGTATCTTTTTGAATACCACGTCTCCTCAGGCATGGGAAACAAAAGAAAAAAAAAAAAAAACAAATGGGACTACATCAGACTAAAGAGCTTCTGCAAGGCAAAGGAAACCAGGAACAAAATGCAAAGACAACCCACCAACTGGGAGAAAATATTTACAAATCATATATCCCACAAGGGGTTAATCTCCAAAATATATAAAGAACTCTTACAACTCAACAAAAAAAGAAACAAACAACCTGACCAAAAAATGGGAGGTGATTTGAACAAATATTTTTCCAAAGATATACAGAAAGTCAGTAGGCACATGAAAAGATGTTCAATATCATTAATCATTAGGGAAATGCAAATCAAAACTACAATGAGATATCACCTCACACCTATCAGAATGGCTCTAATTACCAAGACAAGCAATAACAAGTGTTGGAGAGGATGTAGAGAAAAGGGAACCTTCACACACTGCTGGTGGGAATGCAAACTGGTGCAGCCACTACGGAAAACAGTAGGAAGATTTCTCAAAATATTAAAAACAGAAATACAATATGACCCAGCTATCCCACT
Organism: Equus quagga; assembly: GCF_021613505.1. NCBI lineage: Eukaryota > Metazoa > Chordata > Mammalia > Perissodactyla > Equidae > Equus > Equus quagga. The sequence goes on along the minus strand of NC_060275.1, from coordinate 29,184,081 downwards.
ACTGGGTATTTATGCAAAGAGCATGAAATTGACAATTCAAAGAGATTTACACATCCCTAGTAATAATGTTCATCACAGCATTATTCACAATAGCCAAGACTTAGAAGCAATCCAAGTGCCCATCGACTGATGATTGGATAAAGAAGATGTGGTATATATACTACGAAATACTAATCAGCCATAAAAACAGACAAAATCATGCCATTTACAACAACATCGATGGACTTTGAGGGTATTATGCTAAGCAAAATTAGTCAGACAGAGAAAGACAAATACCATGTGATTTCACTCATATGTAGAAGATAAACAAACACATAGATAAAGAGAACAGATTAGTGGTTACCAGAGAGGAAGGGGTGTGGGGGCGGGCAAAAAGGGTAAAGGGGCACATATCTATGGTGACGAATGAAAACTAGGCTATTGGTTGAGAACACGATGCAGTCTATACAAAAGCTGAACTGTAATAGTGCACACCTGAAATTTACACAATGTTAAAGCCAATATGACCCCAATAAAATAATTTGAAAAAGAAAAAAAAGAACTAGAAGAAAACATGGCCTCATTTAACCTGACAGGATGACTTGGGAAAACTGAGCTTTCTGTCCCTCTTCCTAGCCTAAAGATGACGTGAGCTGATGTCCCACTGGCCCACACCAGTGCTCAAGATCCTCATGGTGTGTCATGGGGAACACCCTCCTCTCCAGAAGACTCTAGGCAGAGATCTGATTTCACCTCCCCGGCTTCCTGGCCACCCAAGCACTGCAGCTGACCCTGTCCCTGGGGCCCTCTGATTCGGACATCCCCTTACCCAGCTGGGAGTAGAAGTGGAATCAGCAGGTGCTAAGGAATGAGAAATTTGTATCAGCCTGTAACCCTGAGCCCTCCAATTGGAAATTCCCACAGGACCCTTCTGACATTCTTCCTTGATGCCACATTTCCACCCACTGCCACTCCCGAGGTTTACACCATGTTTCCATTGACATAGGCCAGCTGAGGGTTCACTTTCACCGGATTAAACCTGATTAAGAGTGTCAGATGTCAGAAAGAGGCCCTAAAGCTCCCCAGAAACATCCTTGTTTCATGTTCCAACCCTTCCTTACCTTCTCCCGGGCATTCAAATGAGGTGACCGCATACGATTGTATAGATTTTATACTGCACAATCTTACAGGGCATATAAAGCATGAGAGTTGCTGATTCACATACACTCACTGTTTCCTCAACTATGAGGATGCTGGCTTTGAGTGGCAGCTCAGCCTCAGAGACCTGTGCACACATGTCCCAATGCCCTTGGATGGTGACTCCCAGGAAAACTGAGGCAATGGAACTCAGAAGGAAAGGGCAAAATTCTGCCTTCGATAACTGGGATTACCAATGCCTTCGCCCACCCTCCACTCCCACCCCCTCCCCCAGTATCCGTATATAGATCCATAAAGTCTCTGTGACGTTCTGCCAAGAAATTCACAGTGCAGGATTTTTCTGGGAGAGTGACCACACATCTGCTTTGCCCAGGACAGACTCAGTGTTTGACTCTTGTGCTTGTGATCCCAACAATTTAGCATTTGTCCCAACAAAAGTGTCCCAGTTCAGAAAATAAATTATGCAGTCACCCTACTTATAAGCCACAAATGGGCCAGCACAGAGAGACTAGGAAAAGGCAGCATCAACTTATTGTCCAATAAGACAAATATAATCACTAAGAAACATTTAATTGAGCAGCCACTATGTATATGTACAAATATATGTATAGATGCATATATGTATCTGTTATTTTTATATATGTATGCATAAATGTGTGTGTATATATGTATCCATACGCATATATAGTTGCCATTTGTTGAGTGTTAGACACAGTTCAACCTCCTGCCAGCCTCTGCACTAAGAGTTGTGGGCTCTGTATCTACCTGTGTACGTATTTTTAAACCATGATTTCGTACTGAGACTTTCGATTCCGATCCAGTCACAAGATTCATTCTAGCCTTTCTGCTTTTTCTATTGTAATTTTTTTCTCCCACGGTGAGAAATTTGGCTCTCATCATCTGCATCGTATCTATTTATTTGTTCAAGCCTCGTGTATACTTAAGTAGTATCAGAATCTCTAACTTGTATCCATATGGGAAGCAAATTTACTAACCAGAGTTCAGTATCTATGTACAGTTTGCTGTCTTTGGCTTGAGTATGCAGTCAAAAAGATTTTCCAAAGTAATTTAGGCTAGTTCTTTATTCTCTCCAGTGGGTGAAGTTATTCCCTTGTAATACATTTAGATATTTTGTTGCCATTTGCATTCCATTTGGGGTTCCCCTCACATCCTGGTTGATTTTTTTTAATTACATATAGTAAAATTCATTCTTTGCAGTGTATAATTCTATGCATTTCGACAGTGTATACTCACATGTTCACTACCACAGTCATGATACAAAACAGTTCCATCACACCCAAATCCCTCAGATTGCTGCATGGCAGTCAACCCCTTCCGGAACCCCTGCCCTTGGCAACACTGATTTGTTTTCCATCCTTATAGTTTTGCCTATTCCAGAATGTCATATAAATGGAATCATACAATATGTACCCTGTTGCTCTGTCTTCTTTCACTTAGCAAATTGCATTTAATTCATCCAAGCTGCCGTGTGAATCAGGAGTCTGTTCCTTGTTCCTTGTCATCACTGAGTGGTGCTCTGTTGCATGCATGTGCATAGTTTATCATTCACTGGTTGAAGGATATTTGTTGTTTCTAGCTTAAGATGAGTATCAATACAGGTGTTATAAACATTCCCACACAGACATTTTGTAAGCATAAATTTTGTTTCAGTGGGATAAATACCTAGGAATGGGATTGCTGGGCCGTATGGTTAAGAACTTTTTAACTTCTCTAACTTTTCAAGACACTGACAAACTGTTTGCCAAAGTGGAGAGTACCATTTTGCATTCCCATCCACGATGTATGAGAGCTTCAGTTGTTCGGGTGTTTGTCAGCATTTGGTATTGTCGGTTTTGTTTATTTTAACCATTCTAATATGTGTATAGTGGTATCTCATTGTAAATTCAATTTCCATTTCCCTAATCACTAATAATGTTGAGCATGCTTTCATGTGCTTATTGGCCATCTGTATATCTTCTTTGGTGAAGCGTCTGTTCAAATCTCCTGATTTTTATTATTATTATTATTTTCTTATTGTTGGTATTTGAGAGTTCTCTGTGTATTTTGGATGTAGATCATCTGTCAGAGACGTGATTTACAAATATTTTCTCCCAGTTTGTGGCTTATCTTTTCATTTTCTTAACAGTGTCTTTTAGAAAGTAAACATTTTTAATTTCAACAAAATCCAATTTATCCGTTTTTTAATGAATCACCCTTTTGGTGTCACCTAAGTACTCTTTACCTAACCCAATCTTAAAGATTTTTTTCCTATGTTTTCTCCTAGAAGTTTTACAGTTTTACATTTTACATTTAGGTCTACAATATATTTTGAGTTAATTTTTGTATAAAGTGTAAGTTATGGGTCAAATTTCTTTTTTATTTTATTGTATTTATTAATTTTTAATTATTTTGTTTTGGTTTTGGTATGTGGACATCCAATTGTTCCAACACCATTTATTGAAAAACCCATCCTTTCTCATTGAATTACCTTTGACCTTTGTCAAAAGTCAGGGTTTTTGTGACTGTATTTGTGTACTTCTGGACTCTATTCTGTTTCATTGATCTTTGTGCCTGTCATCTCATAAATATCACATTACCTCAGTTTTTGCAGCTTTATAGTAAATCTTGAGATTAGATAATTATAGCCCTCCCAATTTATTCTTCTTTTTCAAAAAAAAAAATGTGGCTATTCTAGTTCTTTTGTCTTTCCACGTAAATTTTGGAATCTTGTTTGCAGAGATCTATTTTTTAAAAGCCTAGTGATATTTTGACTAAGATTGTGTTGAATTTATAGATTAATCTGGGGAGAATTGACCTTTAATAATAATGAATCTTATGATCCATGAACACTGTATCTCTCCACTTATTTAAGTCTTATTTGAAACACACTCATCAGTGTTTCACAAGTTTTAGCCTGCAGATCTGGCACGTGTATTTTCAGATTTATATCTAAGTATTTCTTGGGTTTTTTTATGTTATTGTAAATGGTTCTGGGATTTCCTAACTTAAAATTCCAGTTATTCATTCTTAGTATATAGAAATACAATTGATTTCAGTATACTGACCTTTCTAACCTCACTTATTAGTTCTGGGAGATTTTTGTCAGCTTTCAGGGGGATTTTCTATGTAAGGAATCATGTTGTTTGCTAACGGAGACAATTTTATTTCTTCCTTTCCAATTTGTATATCTTTTATTTCCTTTCCCTGTCTTATTGCACTGTCTAGTACTTAATGTTGAGTAGGAATGGTTAGAGTAGACAAACTTGCCTTCTTCCCAATCTCTGAGGAAAACATTCACTCTTTCACTATTAAGTATGATGTCAGCCATTTTTTTTTTTTTTTTGGTAGATACCCTTTATCTAGTTAAGGAAGTTTCCTTCCAATCCTGGTTTGCTGAAAGTTGTTCTTATGAATCAATGCTGAATTTTGTCAAAAGCTTTTTCTGCATTTATTGAGATAAACATAAGGTTTTTCTTTAATCTGTTAATACAGTAGATTACATTGATTGATTTTTCAAAGTTGAACCAGTCTTGCATTTCTAAGATAAACCACACTTGGTTGTGGTGTATTACTCCTTTTATATGTTCCTGGGTTCAATTTGCTAACACTTTGTTGAAAAGTTTTCAACTATGTTCATGAGGGATATTGATCTGTAGTTTTTGTTTCTCCTTTGTCTGGTTTGGGCATTAGAGTAGTGCTGGCCTCATAAAATGAGTTGGGAAATGTATCCTCCTATGCTATTTTCTGAAAGAGATTACAAATTGTATTATACTTTTGTTAAATATTTGGTAGAATTCATCAGTCAAAACATCTCTGCCTAGACTTTTCTTTGCTGGAAAATTTTAAATTATGAATTCAATTAGTTTGACATAGTACTATTCAGATTATTTATTTCTTCTAGAATGAGTTTTAATAGTTTGCATATTTCAAGGAATTGGTCCATTTCATCTAAGTTGTTGAATTTATGGGCATAGAAGTATTCATATTTCTTTATTGTCCTTTTAGTATCTGTGGGCTCTGTAGTAATATCCCCTTTTTCATTCCTGAATTAACCAAACAGTACTTTAAATAGCTCAAATTCAAATAATTCTGAACTTGTATCACATTCCAGGTACTATGCTAGACACTGCAGATATACAGAGGAACAGCCTCCAAGACAGTTTTATAGTCTAATAGGGCATGCTGGGTATTTACGTCTTGGCTCTCAGCCCCAAGCGCACCTTTCTACACTCTGCTGTAGATGCTGAGGCTGGGACTCTGCAAACTATATTTCTCAGACACACTTGCTCATCAATGGAAGGCACTAGAGAGAGACTGGAAGGTGGGAGGAGGGCTTCCAATTCCTGTTAGCATTGTTCCAGCAGCTGATGAAAGCTCTAGGTCCAGCCTCCAGCTTCTTTTGGCAATCTTAGCCTGCTGAATTCCCTCAGAGGCATAGCATCAGCCAGTCATGTGTCTCCTCCTCCCCCATCCCATTGTCTGAGCATTAGTTATACAGTGCTGCCTTCATAGATATGACCACCAGCCATGCAGAGACCCTCCCTCTAAGCTCCTAGGCCTCAGTAATCTTACCTCTTCCCTTCTATCCCCCAAGCCCTAAGAGTGGCAGCTGCTTTCTATAGTTACTAATATCTGGGCTATTTCAGAATCTCCTGTTTTCTTTTTCATCCTTCAATTATCTGTGTAGCCAGTTACCTATATCCAATCCCCTCTATTTGAAACACTTTGCAAAGCTTCAATTTTTCTGACTGGATCCGTACACTAAGAAAACTGTATGTACACAGGAAGCCACAAGAAGCCATGAAAGGAGGAATGTCTTGGGTGTTCAGAAGATAGTCAAGATGATAAGAGAGGGAAGCAGAGGAGAGTCCCCCAAAAAGGACCTGCTCCCCCCATGAGCCTCTCATTTCAATCTGTGCTACTATTAACATTCTTTGCCTCTTTTTAAATCTGGGCATAAGCATGGACATTCCTCTTTTCTATGGTTCCTCTTAGCATAGGGAAGACAGGCTGGCCCCTCTGAAGAGCCTTGTCTTATCGAGAATATATTAACAAAAAATATGAACAGCTAAAATCTATATTTTATAAATTCTACAATGTTTTTCACATTTTAACATTTCTGAAAGCAGAATACACGTTACTGTCAATGACACCTTGCAATTATAAAAAGGTAGAAATTTTTTCTTTCTTGGTAGCATATAAAATAAGAGTGCATCTTTCAATGACATCTTAGAATTTATGGAATAGATTATTCTCCAAAGTTTCATTTTCTGGAGTTACAGCAAACATTTTTGGCAAAGACAGATAACCATCCATCAACATCTTTTCCTTTCTCCCATGGTGATAGAATTTTAACTTGACCATACTGTTACCTTGCTAATGACCACACTTTCAAGCCTCCTTTGTGATGCCGGGTCGGTGAGCCGAGGAGTCGAAAGAAAGATTTCTTAGGCTCTCAAGATCTGGCAGGAGTGCTCTTTTATTTAGAGAATAGTGTGGAATAGCATGGGGACAGGACCCATGGGCAGTCAGAGCTTCTGCTGCCGCTTCTGCAGACCCCACTGGCATGGGGACAGGACCCATGGGCAGGCAGAGAAGGTGTGTGGGGACAAGACCCACGGGCAGTCAGAGCTCCTGCTGCTGCCCCGAGTTGAGGGTTAGGGCTAAATTTAAGGCATAGGTATGTGAGTCATCTCTTTACGAAGACAAAGGAAAGAACATGAAAAAAAATTAAAATGGTATCAGTGCAGGTAGGGTCTGGTGGTTGGGTGATCCCATGACTTTTAGACAAGAATCAAATCGGATTAAGTAAAGGTCAGAAGCCACCACCCTAAATCAGTTACATGAGATTGCCAGACAGCAAACAACTTAAGTTCTTGCCTTCCCCATTAAGAGTTTCTAGGGATAAGGTCATCTCTCTTCTTCTTCCTGGTACAGAGAGGGAGGCACCTTTTACAGATAGAGATTTACCTTACAAATGTAAATGTGTCCCAACAAGGGCAAGTTCCATTCCCCAGAGCCTCCTTCCCTGTCCCAGTTTGTCAAAAGCAATCAGCCCAAAACAATCCCAATGCCAAAGAGTCATATCTTGGGGTGGTCAACTTCAGGTCCCTACAAGCTCATCCCTGCCCTTCCTTCACAAATGCAAATGTCTCTCAAAAGGGCAAGCAAAATTCCAGTCCTCAGAGCCTGCTTCTCATCTGTAGTCTTAAAAGTAACCAGCCTAAAATCCTCATCACTTTGCAGTTGGGGTCATTGTATAATTAAGTTTGAGCCAATGGGAGGTGAGTAGATGTGATGCATAAAACTTTTGGACCATGGAAAAATCACAAAGACAGGCCAATTGACAAAGAAATTCTACCTTTCCCCTTCGAACAAGCAAGAAGTTGAATAAGCCTGACACCCAGCCTTAGCCTTGAAGGTATTAGTTAGCAAAGCCCTGGGGGCAGTAGGCAAGGCAGAGTAACAGAATGATGCAACCTGGATCCCAGAATGACCAGAAGAAGCAAGGCACCTGCCACCATAAACGACTTACTCCAAGACCTATATATTAGAGAGAAATCACTTTCTATTTTTTTAATCCATTGTATTTGTGAGTCTTCCTCCCTCTCCCTCTCTCTCTCTCTCTCTCTCTAACTTTCTCTCTCTCTTTTTTTTGCAACAGATTAGCCTTTGTCCTAGCTAAAAACCTCTCTCTACCAAGCATTGGCTCATCCTTTCTAACCCCTTTCTTGGCTGTTTTTCTGCCCAGCTTTCTGACTATCTCCTTGCAAGAGTTATTGAGATTCTTCCCCCAGAGAAGGATATTTTGAACTGGCATTTTGATGTTCTGAGCATTTTGACATGTTTGTCTCAATAAAGTTGCTTAATTATTGCACTATTTCCCTTTTATGCTGCTTAATAATGTAACTTCAGTCAATGATGACTACACTTTGGAAACAATTGTTCTTCCATCAACAATCACCACATGAAATTCTATATGGCCACAGTAAAATAGTTTCATCAGAAAATATTCACCAATTAAATAGCTTGTTCCCACACGTGCTTCATGTTGGGTTCCCTGGAAGCAGATGTAGAGAAAAGGACTTGAGTACAGGTAGCTTCTTTTGGAAGTGATCCCTGGAAGTAAGAGAAAAGGAGTTGGAGCAGGACCAGTACCAAGTTCCCATTGGCAGCACCATCAACACCAGCTCCACCAGCAGCAAGGACTGCATACAAGTCTCTGGGTCCCTGGGCCCCCAGTAATGACAGAATGAATGCAGAACCCCTGGAAACAATGGAGCCAGTACCTGCAGACCACCTGGCAGCAGAAGCACAGGTGGCGCATGGAGCAGCAGCATCTCAACCCATAGAGAACCTGTGGAAAACCAGTAGGGGAACACAAGGCCCAGACAACCCCAGAAAGAGCAGATGTGCTCATAGCCTGGTGACCCCAGTGGTAACACCTGAGACTGCAGTGACATTGTAAGCAGCAAGGGACCAGCAACCTCAGAAGAACAAGCAGCACAAGGAGGGCACTGACAATGCCTCTAGAAGACGTAGTGGAGGGTGGAAAGTGCAGCTTCTCAAATACAAACAGAAGCAGCTCAGAATTAAAGTAACTAAAGTCTTACGCAAATAAGGAAGGTGGGTACTACCACAAATGCCCCAGCAGAGGATCAACCCATCAAGTATCATGAAGAACTACAGTAACATGGCAGAAAAGAAAGAAAACGACAACTCTCCAGAAACCAAAAGTGAAGTCACAGAAGATTACAATCTAACTGACAGAGAATTCAAAATACCTGTCATGGAGAAACTCAAAGAATTACAAGAAAACTCAGAAAGACAGTTTGACGAGCTCAGGAATAAAATTAATGAATAGGAGTACTTCATTAAAGAGATTGAAACTTAAGAAAAAAATACCAAACAGAAATTCTGGAGATGAAAAACACAATTAATGAGATGAAAAATAAGGTAGAAAGTGTTAAAAATAAGCAGACCATATAGAAGAGAGAATTAACGAGCCTGAAAGTAGAAATCTAGAAATGACTCAGGTGAAACAGGAGAGAGAACTAAGTTTTTTTTTTTTTTTACAGATTTTATTTTTTTCCTTTTTCTCCCCAAAGCCCCCTAGTACATAGTTGTATATTCTTAGTTGTGGATCCTTCTAGCTGTGGCATGTGGGATGCTGCCACAGCGTGGCTCGACGAGAGGTGCCAAGTCCGCGCCCAGGATTTGAACCTACAAAACACTAGGCTGCCTGCAGCAGAGCACATGAACTTAACCACTCAGCCACGGGGCTGGCCCCTAAGATTTTCTTAAATGAAGAAATTCTACAAGAAATATCTGACTCAATTAGGAAAAGTAATATAAGGATAATAGGTATCCCAGAAAGAGAAGAGAGGGAGAAATGAGCAAAGAGCTTATTCAAAGAAATAATAGCTAGGAAATTCCCAAACCTAGGGAAGAAACTTGAAATGCAAGTACATGAAACTAATATAACTCCTAATTATCTCAATGCAAAAAGATCTTCTCCAAGGCAGATAATATTAAAACTGACAAATTTAATGACCAAGAAATAATAATAAGGGCAGCCAGAGAGAAGAAAATAACCTACAAAGGAACCTACATCAGGCTTCCAGAGATTTCTCAGCAGAAACCCTACAGGCTAGGAGAGAGTGGAATGATATACTCAAAATACTGAAAGACAAAAACTATTAGCTAAGAATACTCTATCCAGTAAAATCATCCTTCAGATATAAAAGAGAAATAAAATCTTTCCCAGACAAACAAATGCTGAGAGAGTTCATCACCACTAGACCTGCCTTACATGAAACATGGAAAGGAGCCCTTCTACCTGAAACAAAAAGACAAAGCTTTACAAAGATTTGAGCAAGGAGCTAGATAGACAGAATCAGAAAACTGCAGCTCTGTACCCGAATAGATTAGTAAGCACTTAATAATAACATAAAGGATAAAGGGAAATAAAGCATCAAAAATAACTATAACCACTTCAATTTGGTCACAAACTCACAACACATAAAAGAAGAATTCATGACAACAAAAACATAGTAAGGAAAGAGGGAAAGGACAGAACTTACATGGCTAATGGATATAAGATGCTATTAGCAGAAAAAGCACTAGTTCATCCAAGACATATATTATACAAACTTCATGGTAACCACTAAACAAAAAATCAGAGCAGAGTCACAAGTCATAAATAAAGAAAAAATTGAGAAAAACGTCACATAAAACCACCAAATTGAAATGGCAGACAGAAATACAAGGAAAAAGAAACCATGGAAATATAAAACAACCAGAAAACAAGTGATAAAATGGCAATATTAAGCCCTCATATATCAATAATCACTCTAAATATAAATGGATTGAATTCACCAATCTAAAGACAGAGTGGCTGGATGTATTAAAAAATAAGACTGAACAATATGCTGCCTCCAGGAAACATATCAAATCTACAGACAAACATAGACTCAGAATGAAGGGATGGAAGATGCTTCTCCAAGAAAATAGCAAGCAAAAGAAAGCAGGTGTAGCCATACTTATATCAGATAAAGCAGACTTCAAGACAAAGAAGATAACAAGAGACAAAGATGGGCATTATTTATTGATTAAAGGGACATTCCACCAAAGAGACATTACATTTATTAATATATATGCACCTAACACAGGACCACCAAAGAATATAAAGCAACTACTAACAGATCTCAAGAGAGAAACTTACAGCAACACAAGAATAGTAGGGGAGCATAACACTCCACTTACATCAATGGATAGATCACACAGACAGAAAGTCAACAAGGAAACAGTGGCCTTAAATGAAACACAAGAATGATGGACTTAATAGATATATACAGAACTTTCCATAGAAAAACAGCAAAATACATATTCTTCTCAACTGTGCATGGAACATCCTCAAAGATAAAGCATATGTTGGGAGACAAAGCAAATCCCAATAAATTTAAGAAGATTGAAATCATATCAAGCATCCTTTCCAACTACAATGGTATGAAACTAGGAATCAACTACCCAAAAAAAGCTGGAAAAGTTACAAGTATGTGGAGACTAAACAACACTCTACTAAACAACTAATGGATCCATGAAGAAATCAAAGGAGAAATCAAAAATACCTAGAGACAAATGAAAATGAAAACCCAACATACCAAAACTTATGAGATGGAGCAAAAGCAGCACCAATACAGAAGTTTATAGCATTACAGGCACATCTCAAAAAAAGAGAAAAATCTCAAATAAACAATATATTCCTAAAAGAATTAGAAAAAGAAGAGCAAGAGACAGTGTCAAGATGGCAGTGTAGGCAGACTCTGAACTCACCTCCTCCCACAGACACAACAAATTTACAACTACTCTTGGAATAATTACACCTGAGAAAGAACTGAAAACTAGATAAAAAGAACCCCTACAACAAGTGACAGTGCTGACTAAGGTGGAAGAGGCAGAAATTCCTTTCTGGAGAGAAAAAATGCCATCTTTGTGAGCCACAACACTTCACAGGGAGCCAAGAGCGACCCTAAGGTATGAAGCCTTCACTGGAGGAGCAAGGGATCTGAGCAGGGGAGCATTATTACTATAAGCAGCTTTTGGACTCAACACAACTGAGACAAGTGTCATAATGCTTGGCTCTGCTGATTATTAACTACAACAGGGAATACCCCATGAAAAGCTATTGGACATAAGAGAAAAAAGCCTGCTCTATAAGGGCCCATGCACAAATTCACCCATTTCGGAAAGCAACCTAAAATCACCAGAAAGAAAGGTGCACAGTCCTTTGGTGAAAACAGACTCACTTGGTAGGCTCTGGGTGCATGTCAGTGACAGGTGAGACCTCTATAGGGACTGAGACATTGGCGGCAGCCATTATTGTGACCTAGTACAGGCATGCTAACACAGGCCCTGGCAGACACCATTGGAGTTCTTCCCCTGGCCCATAGTGCAGGGGCCTGCTGGGCCCACTAGAGTACTGATTTAATCCAGCTCAGCCAGGGCAGGCAGCCCACCCTAGGGACTGGCCTCACCCAACAGCAGCCCTTGGGCAACTGGTGGGCCCACATAGGTAGGGTGCCTGAAACCTCTGCAGCCTGGTGAGTGGGTCAGCCTCTGTGGAGCAGGGAATGCGTGAGGAGTTGGCATTCATTGGTGGAGTGTGTGGAGCCTCTGTAGTCTGGTGACTGGGTCTGCTTCAGTGCATCAGGGTGCATGCATGGGGCAGGACTGTGTTGACATGGTGTGTGGCCCTGCAGGTGGTGGGGCTTGTCAGCTGCAGCAGAGCTGTTCTTCTCAAATAGCCACATAGGGGATCAGCCCAACCTTCCAAAGCCTGAAACAATTGGGTGTTCCCATGCCTGGGGCAAGCCCAACTCAGCTCAATCCTGATACCTGACAATAGCCATGCATGCGAGAGGCCCACAGGAATTGTAAGCCTCTGAGCCTAGCACCCAGCCACGCTGGGGACCTACTCACTTAACAGAAAAACTGCAACAAGAATGCAGTATTAGACATTGCAGCCAATTGTGCTGCAGCTTCCCACACCCAATAAAGTGACCGAAGGGTCTGTAGCAGCCACATGTAGCTGAGCATTACAACTAACTGGCCAGGGGGACAGCCTATCCTTCCCAGAACCCGCAGCAAGAGCAACCCTCCCACAACAGAAGGACACATGTAGCCCACACAGGGGGCACTCCTGGCACATTTTGGACTAGTGACAAGAGGGAAGCATGCTGCTGGACCTCAGAAGGCATCTCTTACTTAAGGCCAACTCTCCAAGATCGGGAGATGTAGCTGACCTCCCTAATACGTAGACATAAGCACAGAGAAAGAGGAAAAGTGAGGAGACAAAGGAATATGTTCCAAGTAAGGAAACAAGACAAAACCCTAGAAAAAGAACTAAATTAAACAAAAGATAAACAAACTACCTGACAAAGATACAAACTAAAAGTCATAAAGATACTCACTGATCTTGGGAGAAGAATGGATGGACTCAGAACTTCAACAAAGAATAGGAAAATATAAAAAAGAACCAATTAGAAAAGAAAAATATAATACTGGTAATGAAACATTCACTAGAGGGACTCAATAGTAGAGTAGATGATACAGAAGAACAGATCAGCTAGCTGGATGAAAGACTAGAAGAAATCACCCAAGCCGAACAGATAAAAGAAAAAAAGAATTAAAAAGAATAAGGACAGTCTAAGGGACCTTTGGAACAACATCAAGCAAACTAACATCTGTGTTACGGGTGGCCCAGAAGGAGAAGAGAGAGACAAAGGGACAGAAAATCTATGTGAAGAAATAACAGTTGAAAACTTTCCTAACCTAAGAAAGGAAACAGACATCTAGGTATAGGAAGCACAGATAGCACTAAACAAGATAAACCCAAAGAGGCCCACACCAAGACGCATTATAATTTAAATGTTGTGAATTAAAGATAAAGAGAGCATTCTAAAGGCCACAAGAGAAAGACAATAAGTTACATACAAAGGAAACCCCATATGGCTATCAGATGACTTCTCAGCAGAAAACTTACAGGCTAGAAGGGAGTCGCATGCTATATTTAAAGTTCTGAAAGGAAAAAACCTACAGCCAAGAATACTCTACCCGGCAATGTTAACATTCAGAACAGAAGGAGAGATAGAGTTTCCAAGACAAGCAAAAACTAAAGGATTTTATCACCAAGAAACCAGCCTCACAAGAAATGCTAAAGGGATTTATTTAAGTGGAAAAGAGAAGACCACAAATATGAATAAGAAAAGTACTTTTTAAAAGGAGCAATAAATTAACAGGTAAAGGCAAATATACAGTAAAGGTGGCAGATCAACCACCTATGAAGCAAATATGAAGGTCAAAAGACAAAAGTACTAAAATTACCCACTTCCATGATAAAAGGGTAATGGATACACATGCACAAAAAAAGAGGTTACATATGATGTCAAAAGACAAAATGTGGGAGGAAGGGGGTAAAAGAGTAGAGCTCTTAGCAAGAGGTCAAACTGAAACGACTATCAAGTTAATATAGACTGCTATGTGTATAGGTTATTATGCATGAACCTCATCGTAATCACAAACTAGAAACCTATAATAAAGACACAAAAAATTAAGAGAAAGGAACCTAAACACAATACTAAAGAGAGCCATCAAACCACAAGGAAAGAGAGCAAGAGAAGAAAGGAACAGAGAAGAACTACTAAAACACCCAGAAAAAAAAATAACAAAATGGCAATAAGTACATTCTTATCAATAGCTACTTTAAGTGTCAATGGACTAAATGCTCCAATCAAAAGGTATAGGGTGGCCAATTGGATAAAAACACAAGACCCATATATGCGCTGCACACAAGAGACAAACTTCAAACCTAAAGACACTCACAAACTGAAAGTGAAGAGATGGAAAAAGATATTCCATGCAAATGCAATGAAAAGAAAGCTGGGGTAGCAATACTTATATCAGACAAAATAGACTTTAAAACGAAAACAGTAACAAGAGACAAAGATGGGCACTACATACTGATAAAAGGAACAATCCAACAAGAGGATATAACACTTGTAAATATCTATGCACCCAACAAAGGAGCACATATATATATAAAGCAATTATTAACAGACATAAAAGGAGAAATAGAGATCAACACAATAATAGTAGGGGACTTTAACACTCCTCTTACACCAATGGATAGATCATCCAAATGGAAGATCAATAAGGAAACATTGGCCTTACATGACACATTAGACCAGATGGACTTAGTAGCTACATAGAGAACATTCTATCCCAAAACTGCAGACTAGACACTCTTTTCAAATGCACGTGGAATAATCTCCAGTATAGATTACATATTAGACCACAAAACAAGTCTCAATAAATTTAAGAAGATTGAAATAATACCAAGCATCTTTCCTGATGACATTGGTCTGAAACTAGAAATCAACTACAGGAAGAAAATCAGAAAAGCCACAAAAATGTGGAGATTAAACAAAATGTTACTGCACAACGATTGGGTCAATGAAGAAATCAAATGAGAAATTAAAAAATTCCTGAAGACAAATGAAAATGAAAACACAATATGCCAAAATCTATGGGATACAGCAAAAGTGGTTCTAAGAGGGAAGTTTATAGCAATACAGGCCTACCTCAACAAACAAGAAAAATCTCAAATAAACAATCTAACAAGGCACCTAAAGGAATTGGAAAAAGAAGAACAAACAAAGCCCAAAGTCAGTAGAAGGAAATAAATAATAAAATTCAGAGCAGAAATAAGTGAAATAGAGGCTAAAAAAAATAGAAAAAGATCAATGAAACTAAGAACTGATTCATTGAAAAGATAAACAAAATTGGCAAGCTTTTAGCTAGACCCACTAAGAAAAAAAGAGAGAAGTTTCAAATAAATAAAATCAGAAAAGAAAGAGGAGAAACTACAGTGGACACCTCAGAAATACAAAAGATTATAAGAGAATACTATGAAAAGCTATATGCCAACAAATTGGATAATCTAGAAGAAATTGATAAATTCTTAGAATCACACAATCTCCCAAAACTGAATCAAGAAGAAATAGAGAATTTGAATAGATGAATCACCAGTAAGGAAATCGAAATAGTAATCAAGAACCTCCCAAAAAATAAAAGTCCAGGACCAGACAGCTTCCCTGGTGAATTCTACCAAACTTTAAAGAAGACTTCATACCTATCTTTCTCAAACTCTCCCAAAAAATTGAAGAGGATGAGATGCTTCCTAACTCATTCTACAAAGCCAGCATACCCTTATATCAAAACCAGACAAGGACAACACAAAAAAAGAAAATTACAGGCCAATATCACTGATTAACATAGACGCAAAAATCCTCAGCAAAATACTAGCAAATTGAACACAACAATATATTAAAAAGATCATACACCATGGACTTATTCCAGGGATGCAGGGATGTTTCAACATCTACAAATCAATCAACATGATACATCACATTAACAAAATGGAGAATAAAAATCACATGATCACCTCAATAGATGCAGAGAAAGCATTTGACAAGATACAGCATCCGTTTATCATAAAAACTCTGAATAAAATACGTATAGAAGGAAAGTATCTCAACATAATAAAGACCATATATGACAAACCCACAGCTAATATCGTTCTCAATGGAGAAAAACTGAAAGCTATCCCTCTAAGAATGGGAACCAGACAAGGATGCCCACTATCACCACTCTTATTTAACATAGCATTGGAAGTCCTAGCCAGAGCAATCAGGCAAGAAAAAGAAATAGAAGGGATCCAAATTGGAAAAGAAGAATTGAAACTCACTGTTTGCAGATGACATGATTTTACATATAGAAAACCCTAAAGAATCCACAAAAAACTTCTAGAAATAATAAATTAAAACAATAAAGTTAAAAATCAACATGCAAAAATCAGTTGTGTTTCTATACACTAACAATGAAGTAGCAGAAAGAGAAATTAAGAATACAATCCCATTTACCATTGCAACAAAAAGAATAAAATACCCAGGAATAAACCTAACCAAAGAAGTGAAAGATCTATACACTGAAAACTATAAAACATTGCTGAAAGAAATTGAGGAAAAAACAAAGAAATGGAAAGATATTCCGTGCTCTTCATTTGGAAGAATAAACAGTTTAAATGTCTATACTTTTAAGGCAATCTACAGATTCGATGCAATCCTAATCAGAATCCCAATGACATTCTTCACAGAAATAGAACAAAAAATCCTAAAATTTATACTGAATAAAAGACTCTGAATAGCCAAAGAAATCCTGAGAGAAAAGGAAAAAGCTGGAGGTATCACACTCCCTGAATTCAAAATATACTACAAATCTATAGCAATCACAACAGCATGGTACTAGCAGAAAAAGAGACACACAAATCAATGGAACAGAATAGGGAGCCCAGAAGTAAAACCACACACCTATGGACAGTTAGTCTTTGACAAAGGAGCCAAGAACATACAATGAAGAAGGCAAAATCTCTTTAATAAATGGTGTTGGGAAACTGGACAGCCACATGCAAAAGAATGAAAGTAGACCATTATCTAACACCTACGTAAAAATTAACTCAAGATGGATTAAAGACTTGAATGTAAACGTGAAAGCATAAAAGTCCTAGAAGAAAACATAGGGAATTTGCTCTTTGACATCAGTCTTATCAGTATCTTTTTGAATACCATGTCTCCTCAAGCAAGGGGAACAAAACAAAAAATAAACAAATGGGACTATCTCAGACTAAAAAGCTTCTGCAAGGCAAAGGAAACCATCAACAAAATGAAAAGACAACCCAACAAATGGGAGAAAATATTTGCAAATTATATATCTGACAAGGGGTTAAATCCCAAATATATAAAGAACTCATACAACTCAACAACAAAAAAATGAACAACCTGATCAAAAATGGACAGAGGATATGAACAGACATTTTTCCAAAGAAGATATACAGATGGCCAACAGGCACATGAAAAGGTATTCATCATCACTAATTATTAGAGAAATGCAAATCAAAACTACAAGGAGATATCACCTCACATCTGTCAGAATGGCTATTTTTTTTCCTTTTTCTCTCCAAAGCCCCCCAGTACATAGTTGTATATTCTTCGTTGTGGGTCCTTCTAGTTGTGGCATGTGGGACGCTGCCTCAGCGTGGTTTGATGAGCAGTGCCATGTCCGCGCCCAGGATTCGAACCAACGAAACACTGGGCCACCTGCAGTGGAGCGCATGAACTTAACCACTCAGCCACGGGGCCAGCCCCGGAATGGTTATTATTAAAAAGGCAAGAAATAACAAGTGTTGAAGAGGATGTGGAGAAAAGGGAACCCTCATACACTGTTAGTGGGAACACAGACTGGTGCAGCCACTATGGAAAATATTATGGAGATTTCTCGAAAAGTTAAAAATAGGAATACTATATGATTCAGCTATTCCACTAGCAGGTATTTGTCCAAAGAACAAGAAATCACTAATTCAAAAAGATATATGCACACCTATGTAGCTTGTGACATTAGTCACAATAGCCAAGACTTGGAAGCAACCCAAGTGCTCATCAATGGATGAATAGATAAAGAAGGTGTGTGTGTGTGTGTGTGTGTGTGTGTGTGTGTGTGTGTGTGTGTGTACATGTATGGAATCAGTGCACGATGACCCAAGTTCAACAAGAGTCTTTGGAGTCCCTATAGGGTGGTGCTTTCCACCAGCAGGGATAGCAGCTCTAGTCAGGGCCCTGAAAGGCAGGAAGGATGAGTCTATAGATACAGCCTGTGCTGGGACCTGAGGCAGAGAGGGTCCAGGAGGAGGATTCTGAAAGGGATGAAACACCCACCAGAGCAAGCTGGAATGCCAGTGTGAATCTATCTATGCACTGAGAACGCCACCCTGTGACATTTGGAAAGGACCCATCCACTGAATCATGGAACCTAGAAGTTGGAGGATAAGAGGAGGCAGAGGGAGTGTAATGACAGGTTTTGTGGACACATTCTGGTAGAGAAGTCCAAAAGCAACTGAATAAATTGGTCTGGCTCTTGAAAATTGAAGCTCATAGCTGAGTTGGAGATAAGGGTTCGGGAGACTATGAGGCCCCCAAATACTGGGGGTGGGAAGGACAGAGGGGCAATAGAGCAGTTAGGTGGCTAGGAGGGGTGTCAGGTCACCGCCAAAGGGAGAAACTGGCCAAGAAGCCACTCCACAGTTGAGTCAACTGCTCAAAGAACAAACATCTGCACGTGTGCCCTCTACATCATTGACCCGGCCCAAGCTTTGAGAACAGCAGATTCCTGATGATCTGCTTAGCCTGCCAGGTAAAACATCTACTCCATTCATTTATCCTCCCTCAAGACTGGTTGGTGTAAACCAGAGCCTGCCTGCTTGCCCTCTGAGCTTCCCGGCCCCACCAAGGGCCCTCACCAGTTCCAGGGCCTCAGAGGGAGGTTTCCATTTGTGATAAGAGAAGCCCTGGGGCCTGGAGCAGGTGGTTCCTAAGAGAGAGGAGCATGTGCACAGCTGTAAAGCCCTAGGGGTACAGAGGGCTCACCCCCAAAGGTCTTCGAGCCCTCCCTCCACCCCAGGCCTCAAGCAGCATCCCAGGTTGGCCTTGCAAACCAACTCTGCAAGTTCCCAACCTTCAGCTCCCTTGGAACTCGGATTTGGAGCAAGAATCTATGCACTGAAGGGCGCCTCAGGGATAGATGATGCAAATGAGATCCAGAGAAGAGCGAATTGGCCAAGTCGCACAGTCACTTAGGGTCAGTGCAGGGAAGGCTGTAGTATCCTGGCTCTCACCAATAGACTTCAAGACACGGGGGCTCCTACTTGCTGTTGGAGAAACTAAACCACTAACTCCTGTAATCTCTTAGGAGCCTAATCGGAGCATAATAATTAAAAAGCAAAATGTGCATACCCTATCACCCAGAAATCCCACTTCTGAGAATTATCTGATGAAAATGTAAGTACTAGTATAAAAAGACACGTGTGCATAGAATCCTCCCGCAGCTTTGCTTGTAATTTCAACATTCATTAACAGTGAATGGTTAAATAATTTATGCTACATAAAAAATATGCCGTGGGATACTATAGAGCTATTTGAAAGAATGGGAAAGGATATCCCTGATTCACTTCTTGGAGGAAAGAAGTAAGTTGGTGCCGAGTGTGTGCACAGTCACGGATCCTGTTCCTCCATCGAGGCGCTGAGGAAGGAGCTCCAGGCAGGCAGAACGGAGCTGGGACCCAGCTGTGCCTGAGCTGGGGAAGTGCTCTAGCCAAGAACAGAAGGTTCTTCCTCAGTCTCTGAGGACTCTGGGACCCCGGGATCTGACCCTCTTCTCCTCCAACGTGGCCAGGCTACCCAAGCGAACCCACCTTGTGGGGGGTGCCAGGTAGGGAGGGGCCTCCCGAGTGGGGCGGGGCTGGTTCTCCCACCTCTGAGAGATTGAGAGGTTACAAGGGGAGGTGCCGGTGATGGACAATGAGCAAACCAGCTTGGCAGACGAATTTCCTCCACTACTTTGATAGGAAGAGCGTCCTTGCTAATGTAACCTCTGCACCCGGCTAAAGGGTTTGAGTCCAATGCATTAACGGAAAAGAAATCAGACCGTCCGAATCCAATCCAGCCTAGAAGACAGAGCAAACAGCTCTCTAGTCCCCACGGAGGTCCACTATCAGTCCCGGAAGAGTACCGCATAAGCATCCGGGAGACACTCCTCTCCTCCCCCGGGGTCTTGACTTCCACCTGGTATTCCACCCAGTCGTCGCCTGGATGGGGGCAGGGAAGTTCACTTGCTGGCAGAAGTGTGGCTCGTGGACTAGCAGCAGCAGCATCCCCTGGGACTGGTTAGCGTCACAATCTGCATTTTAACAAGATCGCCAGGGGATTCTTAAGACATCGGAGTCTGAGAGTGCAGTTCTGGGTTCCAGGCCCTCTGGAGGGGACTCTGGTCATGAAAGCGAATTGTCTAAAAAGTCTTTTTCTTGCGAGTACTGACAGCTTTCCATGACCTTCCTTCAGTGAGTTAGCATGTTGGCAGGCTCCGCCTCTCTGTCTCTTTCCCAGTCTTGCCAAAACTCCTCTCCAGAAAGGGATGGGGGAAGGGGAGAAAAGAAGAGAAGGAAGGGAGAAGGAAACCCATCCTGGCACCCTAAAACATGTAGGAACGGAAAGGGAAAGGGAAGGAAAGAAAGAAGGAGGGGAAAAAAGGAGGGAGAACAGCAGTTTTTTCAAAGGGACCTGTGGCCACAGGAAAAGGTCCTGCATCTTCCCCATCCACTTCTCTGTTTCCTGTCCTGGAATGTCATCCTAGTGGTTCCTCTCTAGGTTTTCCACATGACTAAACCCCACGGGTCTCAACTAATCATACCCCAGCCGCCTGGCTGCCTCTCTCCAGTTCCTCCACTGCCTGCAGAGCCCGGCAGAGGTATAGATCTGGGCACACCGCCCACCCCCTCCCACCATCGTTCCCCCACACGACGCCAAGGAGGGTTCTCACTGGTGGCCTGGCCGAGTGTGGGGCTGGCCTGGGATCTCCTGATGCTCACAACATGGAAGGGTCCCTCCGACTCCTGGCTTGCTTGGTGTGCGTCGTCCCGATGGGTGAGTTTCCCACAGTTCTCTTTGGCCCATGCTTGGAACAGAATAGATGCTTATAAAATCCTAGGTAGTCATCTCTCCTTGAAGTAGGAGCAGCTGAATTTACCCAGACTCTCCAGGCCTGTGGAGGAGGATGAGGAGGTATGCTTTGGGAGGCTGTGGTGACAGAAGCCAGAAGTTCTTCTCAATGACTTGAGGCAATCCTCTGTCTTCTCTGGGCCTCAGTGTCCTCTCCTGCCCCACCCATTGCTGTGAGGATCCAGAGGGAAAATGTGCAAGCTTTGGGGAGGACAATACAGACTCTGATCAGACTTTGCTGTCATCCAAGTGCTTTATGTTGTGATGAGCACTGCCCAAGAGGAGGGGAAGAGAGCACATGGTTGTTTGGGGTAAGGGTGGGGATGATTAAACGTGGGGAATAGGATAAGTGACAGAGGGCACCCTGAGCACCCAGCAGGAACCTCAAGGGGTGAGTGGGAATTTTTTGTGTCAGGCTTAAGTAACAATGTCCTCAGCCACTTAGCTCAGTCAATTACTTCAGAACACTTACCTCAGGGAACAGTGTTTCTCCAAGGGTTGTCACAGACCATCTGCATCAGAATCCCAGGGGAGGGGGCATTTGTTTAAATGTAGATCCTTTGGCTCTACCCTAGGCCTGCAGAATCAGAATATCAGGCAGCCAGGCCCAGGAACCTGCATTTTCAAGCATCTTCTTGGGTGATTCAGATGCAGTTGAGGGCAACAAGGATAAGTGGCAAAGGCCATCCTCATGAGCCCTTTGCCCAGGCCCCAGTCCTTTCCTCAGCCCCAGGCTGAGACATCCCTCCCATGACTGTGCTCCTGGACTCAGCGTCCACGCCTCCATGCCTCGGTGTGCATGGCCACTGGCTGTCACATGCCACATGGTGACATCACTGACATCATGGTGTTCTGAGCTGTTAGTCAATATTCCTTGTATGGAGTTCTGTCTCCACAACTGGAGTACAAGCTCCCACTCCTCAGGCTCCTTTCCCTTCCTCTCTAGCATTCAACACGGAGCAGAGTCCAGTTGAGTACAGTTTGGATAGTAACAGCAAGTATCAAGGTCGCTCTGACTAAGTGCTGGGCACTTTAACTAGAACTCAAACTATTATATTCTTTTTTCACAGATGAGGAAACTGAGGCACAGAGAGGTTCAGAGAGTAGTGTGGGGTGGAGCTGGAGTTTGAACCCAGGTGTTTGTGGCCCTAGACTGGACCCCCCCACCCCCCACCCCATTGTTCTGTGGGAGCCCTGTAGTGGGAGCTGTTAGGGAAGGGGCTTTCTTTTCCTAAGTTGACCAAACTTATCCATCTTTTGGGGATGATTTAGGGTTGGGTTCCACTTAGAGGGTGAAGGCTGGAGGAGATGAGCCTGCCCAGACCTGGGGCAGATAGGAGAGCAGTTCAGGATGCAACAGTTGACATCAGATGCAGCTTTGAATCCTGGCTCTACTATTTTCTAATTGTGTGGCCCTGGGTGGGTTGCCTAATTTCTCTGAGCCTTGGTAAAGTGGGTCCCTGCCACCTCATAGGGGTGTTGTGAAGGATAATTAGATCATAGATGAATGGCACCCGCACAGCAGTGAAACATTACTGAAATCACATAACTCCAAGAAAGGCTAAGTTTGGGGGATTTTTGGTTTTGGTTTGGTTTTTTTCTGCTGCTGAGGGTCAGCTGCTATGAATCACTTAAAGACATAAAGACTTAGAGGAAGCATGAGCAGTCACATGGTCAAGAGCAAAACCCAAACCACACACATGCTCTAGCTGTGTGTCGAGATTACCCAGGGAGGCTGAGCCACCCACGTGAGCTGCCTCGGTGAGGAGACTCTTTTTCTTTTCACACTGGCAGCTGCTTCACTGCTAAAATCACAGGGTCTGTGAACCAAAGTGGGGTCCCACTTTCTGAAACCCCTCTGGTGCCATTCACTTGTGAACCTCTCCATGTGGCAGCAGGCCTGGGCAAGGGGCCAGAGGACCAGGCTGGGCTCGCCTATGATGTGGGAGCCCAAGGGGGTCCGTGCTAACATGGGCACGTAGGTCACAGGCACATCCCTGTCCACATCTCTGACCATGTGGCCCAGGGCAGGCCCCTGGCAAAAGCAAAGTGGGAGGAATTTGTCCCGGGAACCCACCTTCCACTTTCCATGCCCTTCTTCTTCATGCTCGTGCCACCTGCCCCAGTAGCCAGTGCCCTGGGCAACCCCTAACCTCTCAGGGACTCCCCACACACACTGCCCTAAATATTATTTTAGAAAGTTGGACATGCCAAGGAACATGAGGGGATGGGAAGAACAGTGGTCTGGGAGATCTGACTGTTTGGGTGACCTTGGACAAGACCTCAATTGGTCCACAAATCTCTGATAAGCAGGGGTAGCAATGACAGTAGCTGTCATCCTCAAGGACTTCTGTGCCAGCCCTTGACGAGCAGCTCATGTTCTCTTCGCCACAACCCTGCAGGGTGAGGACCCTTGTCCCTATTTTAGGGAGGTCAGGTGACTTTTTGTTGGGGGTCACAGCCTGGAGATGAACTGGAGTCTTCTGAGCGCAAGCCCCCGCTCCTTGACACCAACCACAGCAGCGGTAGTGAGCCTGAGGGGCAAAGCTTGGCGCTCAGAGAAATTCACTTTACTAGCTCTGAATCACTGCAGACAAATAAACCAAAAAGGTGAGACAAATGGCAGCTGTCACCCAAGGAGGTAGGGGTGCTTGTTTGGGACTCAGGGAGAGGTCAGGGAGGAGCTGGGCTGCTGTCATGGCTCCAGGAGGACATAGGAGGGTTGGATGAGCCAGTGTACTTCTGCTCCTGTGGCTTTGACTGAGAAGTCCCAGCCCAGGGGCTGAGGAGGAGGAGCGGTGGGGCGTGAGGCTGGGGGAGCACAGCAGGGACAGGCTAGATGGGAACTGTGAAGAGCAGCGCCCTGTGGAGGACACTGGCCCCAGGGCTGGGTCAGCTCAGGTGAGCAGGTCCACATCCACAGCCAGGTGGCCAGGGAGGCAAGGGTTAACGAGGGAGCCAATGTAACCCCAAGGCAGGAGAACAGCCAGGCCTTTCCTCACAGGTCCCTGTACCTCATCGCTTCCTAGGACCTTCTGGGTCGGGGTCACACTGAAGGGTGGAATCCCTGTTTCTATTCCGTCCTCTCCCGTCTGCTCTCTACCCCTTTCTCACCTTTTCTCCACTGATAACCTATCAAGACAGTGTGCAGGCCCAGAAAGAAGAATGGCTGGGAGCAAAATGAGGGGCAGGAGGGAAGCGGATGAAAGGCCATGTACCCCAGCTGAACCCACACACTAACTGGTGAGGTCTGGTGGCCAAGATGTAGATCTCTCCTTGCCCCCCAAAACGCCCTCTCCTGACCCGCCAGCTGCCACAATGCCCAAGAGGCCACCCCTGGAGTCACTCCCTAAGAACACCCCTGATAACACACCAGGACGTTCCCGAGGAGGGTAGCCCCCTTACAAATAGTCGGGCTCATCAGATTGGCTGCCTGTCAACTTGTAATGTCCGCCATCGTGGGCGTGAGGGAGGGACAGCAGCACAGCAGATCTCAGAGGGACGCCAGCTCTGAGTGCCACAAAGCTATCCCTCCAGAAGGCACAGTCTGTCCGTGGGGACTGCCCACCTGGTGTCATCCTCCCCCTCCTCAAAGTCCATAACTTGTTTCCTCCAGAAAACTTGTCACATAAAGCCCATCCCAGCAGGTCTAATTCTTATTAAAGCACCGTTCTGTGAGGACACCCCCTCCCCCAGCCATTGTCCTACCATGACCACCTCGGGGCTCGCCTTCCTGTCTGTGATCCACGGACGATGACTGACCCACACTCTGTGACAAAACCGATAAGCAATTTTCTCTATAGACAGCATAAGCGTGACTGCACAGAACAGGCTGTGAACGGCTGCAGAGCGGGTCCCGTGCACATTCCTGCTGCCCTCCTCACCAAGGACCTGCTGGAAATCTTTGGCCAGCTGCGGCCAAAACCGAGGTTCCTATTTCTGCCCATCCAGTTTCTGCAGATATGTTTCCATCTCCCACAATTTCTCATCCCAGACTGGCACCACTGGCACGGGGCTTCGGGAGAACACGTCCAGGGTGAATCAACCACCCCTGAGCCGAGTCATGACTATGATTACTCGGGAACTGGTGCCCAAAGCTGCAGCTCCAGCCCCTCCCCGCCGAGCACCAGTCCCCAAGGGGAAGTGTAGGGGAATCCTGTGGAGAGTTTCGTAAATGGCTGCCAGGAATCATCAAGGCTGGGATGCAGCTTTCCAAGTAGCTAAGTTTTCTGGATAGCTAATGGCTTATTTTTATGTACCTAAAAGTCTTTCCATTTATTTTAGATAGGCATATTTCTAAAATGCTTTATGGACCTCCTCGTCATGTTTATCCAACTATCATTTTCAGACATAGACCTTTAGACTTAAAAGTCACCTTAGCAAACATCTCGAGACATCATTTCACAGATGAGCCCACAGAGGCTAGAGAGCTGTGGGGACTTGCCTAAGGTCACAAAGTCAGGATCAATCTAACCAGGGCTGGAGCCCCAGACAGACCCCTGACCCTCCACCTGAGGGGCACACCTGTCAAGGCAGTGAACCTGCCCAAGGTGCCCCAGGTCGTCACTGTGAGCATATTATACCAGCCTGCTGCAGGGTCGTGATATTTCAAGGCCCCCCAGGCTGGCTCCTTCTCTAAATGGTCCCTTTTGTGCTGTACTTTCCTTATTTCTGTCCTAACTCACCTTTTCATTGTTTTTCCTGAACCCTTCCTCCCTGGCTGAATGCCAGTTGTCTTTTCTTGCTGCTTTTTAATTGGCCTATAAACAGAAACCACTCTCTGACTTCTCTGTTTGTATTTCCCTACGCTAGGAAGCTAGTTAAACAAACTCGTTAGAATTGTGTATAAACTATATACAAAAACAAACAGTGGTTGAGCAAGGGCCAGGTTGTAAACATACTGAGGAGGGCCACCAATTGTCACTGTGACTGTATCCCCAACACCCAGCACGGTGTCTGGCACACAACAGACCCTCAATAAACGTCTACTGAATGAATCAATACGTGAATAAATGACTAGCTTTCAGGTGAGTTAAGGGCAAGGACTGGGCTATGGAGTTCACATGGTCCAAGGTGCCAAACAGAGTTGCAAATGATGCGGGGTGGGGGGGGAGAGGGCGGGGTGGGGGGTGGTATCAGTGTCTTAACTCCCTGCTGTGTCATCTTGAGTTATGTATCCAGGGCACTTCTCCACCTCTGGTTAGCACACCCCACCCTACTCCATTCCATTCCCATTCCCTCTGAAAGAAGGGAACTAACGTGCATTGGGCATCTTCTGAGTGTCAGCCCAGTCTGGGTGATCCACATAGGTGACTTCATTCAACCTTCATTGCTATAAGGAAAGTTATGGCTCCCATTTGGCAGCAGACGAGCCTGAGATCTGGGACATTTAATAACTTGCCCAAAGACCTGGTAAGTGAATGAACCTAGGACAGGGCCAGGCGCAGGTCGGGTGCTTGATACAAGTCTGATGAAGGAACAACCACAAATGAGATTTTCACCCAGGTCCAGCTGTGCCAAAGCTAGAATGCTCTCCACTGTGCCCTGTGGCCCACGATTGAGTGGAGGCATTTTGGACAACGGGAAGAATGTGAGGCTCCTGTTGACCCTGGGAGGTTGACAGACATGAAGCAGGGAGATTAGAGACCCTACAATAAGAAGCCGTGGTTCCAGTTCAGGAGCCATCCCTTCCCTGTCATGAGAGGTCATGCGTGAGCTGCCAGAGGAAATGGCAAATGACATAGGATGATGGGGAGCTTGAATTTCTGCCAAAGCAAATGCATTTGTTCCCTGGGCAATTCCTGCTGGGCCTTCCCACCCTCTCCTTGATTCCCCTGGGCGGATTCATCCAAAGGTCTCTGTGTGAGAGTGAGTCCAGGTGTCCGCCTCTTGGAACACCGTCCAGCGGGTGAACAGAAAACACAAATCTCCCCCTAATGGGAGCCAAGATGGTAAGGCTTGGTGAAAGGGCCTCTGTGTGCCCTCTCTGCTCCTGGAGCAAACCCCACCCCACCACAGAGATGGAGGGGCCCTAGCCAGCTATCTGTATCACACTTCAGGACATTTCCAAACTAGACTGTCATCCTTGAGCAGCTTAGCATATGGGATGAGGTAAGAACATGAACCATTGAAGGTAAAGCCTTGGCTGTGCTCCTGGTTGGTCAGACAACCTTGCCAAGTCATTTGGGCTCTCTGAACCCCAGGTCCCCCTTCTCTAAAAGGGGGCTAATGACAGCACCTCGTGGGGTTGTTGTGCATATGAAATGAGATGAGCAATGCCAAACACTGCATACTGTGGCCCCCCTATCCCATTATGCCCTGCAACTTCTCTGCTGATGTTCAAATGCCTGTGGTTTTGCCCTCCTATCCCCTGTGCCTAGAATGCCTTCAATCCACCTCAAAGCTTAGTAAAATCCTACTCCTTTCTCAAGGCTCTACTGAAATGACAGCTCCTCTCTCATGGGTCCTCCAAACACTCCCCGCCTGCCTAATACCTGCATGCCTCCTTCCCCCACCCACCCCCACCCTCTCCTGCCATCCTGATCACCCTCCCTTCTGCTCTCTCACAGCACTTCAATTCATCCTTCATTACTATGTGCCAGGCACTGTGCTGGGCATTCGCAGCACAAATACGACCACACGCATGTGGTCCCTGCCTTCTCAGATCCCTGGGTGTCTGGGCAAAACACGCGGTTAACAGGCAATGCCCATTCTGAGGAAGCACCTCTGCCAGCCCTGAGGCGCAAGGGAGGGGCACCAGACCCAGGGTTAGGGCTCAAGGAAGGCCTCCCACTGTAGTGAAGACCAGGAGATGACTAGGAGGGAGCTGGCGAATGCAATGGGCCAGGAACCACGTTCAGACAGAGGACACATTGTTCGTGTCCCTCATTAGAGCACCTGGCAGGCTGTAGTGTAACTGTGTGTTTGCAGATCTGCCTCCCTTTCTGAGCTGTGAGCTCCAGAAAGCTGATAAGTTATTCTGTTGATATTTGTAACCCTGGCTTGTATCCCAGAGCCTGGCTTAGAGTGAGGACGTGTCCAATAAAGGTTTGCTAATTGATGAATGCACAGTAGCAAATAATACCTGGGGAATCAATGCCTGGCTCTGTGTTGCTTGAGAGATGCAGGAGGTCAAAGGACACTGAGGTTATAGAAAGTGGGAAGTGCAGGGAAACTGAGGCACAGGCTGAATCTCAAGATCAAAGAGATTCTCTCTGAAGCTAGAAGTACTGACTAAACCAGCAAAATCTTCAGAAAATGTTTCTCAAATTTAGAACGAGGCCTTCAGATTATTAACAACTGAGCAAACAAACTCTTACCAGAGGTAAATGTCAAGGTCTCCCTTTGGGTTCAAAAGCAGAATTCCACTTCTCCAGAAGAAGAGAGATCTGGCTTAGAAGCAGATTGTGCGAAAAAAGAACTTGTGGTTTTACTTGAGTGCAACATCAGCACAAGTGCCAAGTGAGATTTTATACGAGGCACAGCTCACACAACCCAATTCGTACCCCACTCTGCGGTCCAGCAGGACTGGAGCACACACCTAAAGCCCCCAGGTCAGAACACTGCATTGCAGAGGAGTACTGAGTGGGTGGGCAGTGAGGATGGGGAGGGGCAGATGAGGGACCAGGACTTCCACCAGAGAAGGGAAGACTTAGGCTTCCAGCATAGCCATGATGGTATCCTGGAAGGGCCATCACAGGGAGAGGACATGCATGCTCCAAAGAGCAGTGGTGGTCACGTGGGTGGTGGAAAACATGGGTTCTGTGCAGGAAGGATGTGCTGATCTATAGTTTATTCATAGATGGGATGGGCTCCCTGGAGAATCGTCTGCCCATTGTGGGCTGAGGGGATTCCTGCCCAACGCATGAGTTGGGCTACCCCAAAGAGCAAAGAGCCCTGGACTTGAAGTCAGCAAAGCTGGATTTCTCCCACCTTCTGCCTATGTGACTCTAGACTGTCATTCTCTCATCCATAACAATATCTGCCCTGCTTGTCCCCACTGAGTGTTTTAAGGGTCATGTGACATGATATATGTGAAAGAACTGTGTAAACTGCAAAACCCTTTGGAAATATAAGGCTTGCTATATTATTTCCTCTAAACATCCCTTTTGCGAACTGCACCCAGGGCACTCGCTGCTAAGCCTGCCTTCTCCCTGTGGGGAGGCACCACTCCTGCCTGATCCTCCCAGGCCCAGCACAGACCCCCACCCACACACCCTGTTCCTTACTCTCTCAAAGCAGCACACACATATGCAACAACACAGGCAGTGGCTCACCAACCCTGTGTGAACTGGAGGCAGAGCCCAGCTTCCAGCCCTTAGCTCAACCATACTTCAGAGGCTTACAGTGTAGGAGGTGAGGAAACTGAGTCCAGAGGCACTTGCACAGAGCAGGCAGGCAGCTTAAAGCCCACCACTCTTGGTCTCTCAGCCCCCTGTCTGGGCACTAGCATCTTGGGAAGCCCACTTAGATTAACCTGGATTCTGGAGGAATCTCACCCACCAACCCAACACATTAGCTTCTGTGGGGGATCAAAATTTGCAACCCCAAAACATGTCTCTTTGGCTTGATTATTTTTAAGAATGAAACACCCAAAAAGAAACTTTGACCTTCCCCTTAAATGCCTAAACAAATTTAAGATAGAAGGCCTGTTTCAGGAAGGAACTAATACTATAGATAACTATAGTATAATATGAACTAGGTGTGTTAGACAGGGAGGAACCTAGCAAGGCCCATTTGATCAAAGTCCTCTCCACGTCTCATTGTGATTGCAAGGCAATGGCATACATTTGTTTACCAAACATTTGCTTTTCTGTCTCCATGTGAATTGCCTTCCTCCTCTCTGAAGTCCCAAACCACTACCCACAACATCCTCCTTTGTCTTTAGCTGAAGATGGTGTTTAAGGTGGTGGCTTCAGCCATTTTGGTGAGTTACTCAGTTTTCCTGGGTTTCTCCCATGTATGTATGTTATTAAATTTGTTGGATTTTCTCCTGTTATTCTGTCTCACATCAATTTAATTCTTAGACTAGCCAGAAGAACCTAGAGGGTAGAGGAATATTTCTTCCTCCCCTAAGGTTGGCGATAAGGACGGTATAAAATTTAACTGGCTGGACACTGCTTGCTCTGGGACTACTGCAGCTGAGAGATCCTGGACCTCTGAAAAGAGCTGGCAGGAGGTAAGAGTTCTTACCACGTCAGTCTCCCGGATCTCTGCCTGCAGGGTCCAGTGGAAGTGAGAGTGGTGAGTTTTTTTCCCTTTCTAAATTTAGATTAGCAGGAGAAAATATTTGTGAAGCTAGTTTCTTGGACTCAGAAACTCTGGGAAATTTGGTTTGAGTACTCTTTGGTTTATGGATCCTTCTCCTAGAGATGGTTACTGTTCTTCCGTGTCTCTGCCTTTTGTGTCATTTGTCATAAAAAGGAAAAATCATAGGACAGGATGTAGGCATAGGTCCTATAAGCCTGTTGCCCAAGCCAGCCTAACAGTCTAGGGCTGGGTTAATCTGAAGATGATATAAAAGCTATTCCTAAGGAACATCTTGGAAGCCAAAAAGACCAGAAAATTGGTGGGCACAGGTCGAGCATTTAGAGCCATTAGGGCGCTTGAAAGAAGACTCCTGTGATAGGATAAGTTGGTCACAGAAGAGGGTAGATGACACAGGTCACCTGCCAACCTTGGAAATTTCCTTGCAGCAAGGTACTCTGTAAAACAACACACAATCCCCAACCCTACGGCCCATCCTTCTTAGGTATTAGTTTGGCTCCAAGACACCCAAGGCTTAGCTAAAGCTGTTAATGTGCATGTAGGATGAGATTTTTTCCTTTGTCTTGTTCTGTGTCTTGAGAGCTTAGCTTTATGACCTCTCTGGTCTCCACCAAATGGAGGATGCACATACCCAAGTGCATCTTGGCAACCAGTCAAATAGACTGAGGTTCTGAGATGGAATCTCTTTGTCCAGCTGTGTCAGCTCTCAGGGGAGTTTATCATAAAGGGTCCCAGACCACAAGGGGCCTTTGTCATCTCAACCTTCATTGCTTGTTAGTGTTGGAAAAATCCCATTCCAATAGCACCTGCCCAGTGTCACAGATTGGTGGGTTTGTGGCTGGAGGCATCCCACATTCCTATGGGGGATTGGAGATACCGTTTTCACTACACCATCCTTACTGCCTGTGCAAAAAAGACCTTTGCTTTCTTAGACTATTTTGGGGAATGAACTTTCTGGATCTTGTGAGGGCTGCTTCTTTTGTACTCTCTTTTGAGGATGGCTCTTACGTCTGTGGTTAAGTCATAAAAGGTTTATTGGTTTGAGTCACTATTAAGATCCTACTCATCAATGGCCAGACAATGGATCCTTTCAACTGGAAAAACTTCTAAAATGGAAAAATTTTTAGAGAGCTCTCATCATAAACAGCTATGTTATTGGTACCTATGGAGAGACGAAATTAGAAGAAATACAAAGAAATAACAACTAGCCTTAAGAACTTAATCTTATTTGGGGTCTTCCTCTCATGGTCTTAGAAATGCTAATAAAATCATTAAGTTAATTAACAAGCGAATAAAAAGAAACTAAGGGGAAGGTCAAGGGACTCTTCTCAACTAGGTGGAAATTTTTAAAAGGATTATTAGGAAATTAGGTAAATAAAACAAATATTGAAAGCAAAAACGAAGAGGAATCAGAAAGGGAAGATACAGGACTCATCCCATCAGGAGGGAAATCTTTAGCTGATTGTTTTTAAAAATGTGGTAAGAGTGAACATTGATGGGGTTAAAACAAAGGTTTTAATACAGTGCTACTTAAGATTTGGCAAGCCACAGGGATCCCCTACTCCCCCCCCCCCCCCCCCCCCACCCCCCCCACCATTACAGGGCCCCAGAGAAGTCTGCTCTATTTACCCTACTTTGGAGAAATTTTAAAAGCCAGAAGGCAGAGATCACAATGAGAAACCTGACCAAACATTGCTTGGGGCAACAGTGAGACCAGTCAAACAAGTTAAAGATTGTCAAAAGGGCCAGGGTCCTGGGCTCCATCTCTTGCTGGGGACTCAAAGCCTTTTGCACAGGAATGGATGAAAGGACTGGGAGATGGAGAGGAAATTTTAGGGACTTCCTGATGCAGGAACCCCATGAACTATGGTACCAAAATTCATTGGTGGTACCCTGACTCAGGTACAATGAAACTGAGAAAATGTAAAGTGCAAGGGTTGATAGGATTATAAAGGTTGGAATGTTTGAGCTAATATTATATGAAGAGGTTATGTTCTGCCAACTTTGCCCGAGTGTTTTACGGGAATGGATGTTATGTCTGGCCAGGAATGCTTCCTAGTATTATACCTAGTATTGTAAGACCAAGACTTGGTGATGAAGTCCTATTAGAAGCTATGGTTGGAGGTATAAGAGTTGATGGAATTAAGATGAAGTTCTGTAGGAGAATTGTTGTATTTAAATGTGGTTTATGTAATGTGATTGCATCCCTTTTTGCCTGATTGTATTATGGGTTGTATTATGAGGGTGGACATTGTGTCTCACTGGGGAATGTTTCCCTTGTCTGAGAAACAGAGAGCATACAAATCTGCCCTTCAGGCATCGTTAATTAAACATGCTAAAAGGAGTTGGTAGAGTTGCCTGAGCACACACAATGTGAGATGAAACCTGGAGGCTGATCTGTGGAGCTAATAGAAAAGCTAATGGGGACTGGCCCCATGGCTGAGAGGTTAAGTTCGTGCGCTCTGCTGCAGGCGGCCCAGTGTTTCGTTGGTTCGAGTCCTGGGCGCGGACATGGCACAGCTCATCAAACTACGCTGAGGCAGCGTCCCACATGCCACAACTAGAAGGACCCACAATGAAGAATATACAACTATGTACCGGGGGGCTTTGGGGAGAAAAAGGAAAAAAATAAAATCTTTAAAAAAAAAAAAAGAAAGAAAGAAAAGGTAATGGAAGTCCCTCCCCAGGGTAAATTAGTCTAGGGTTGAATTGTGCACTCAGAAAGAGGGTTTTTGTTAAACACTTTCCGGAGAATTTTTAAAGATGTGGTACATTTTCCCTGAAGTTTTAGAACATAAAAATCTTTTGATTTACGTCTTAGTTAAAAATCTCCCCGATATAAAGAAGCAAATTAAAGAGAATGTAGTTGGATGAGCAGGTCAGCCTTTTGACATCACACAGGTGACAAGCCAAGTGTTTGAGAAATTAAAAGCAACTATCTTTGTCTTGCAAATCTCTTCAGAATCATAAATGTAAACACAGTCCACAATCACCTGAGACTGGTTCTGGTTAGCTCAATTGATACAACCTAAAAAAAAGAGGAAATATTTGGAAATTTGGAAAATAAAAAAATTGTGAAATGTCCTCTTCACAAATATTAATTAAAAGATTTAGCAGATGAACTTAATTCTTTCCAACTGCTAAAATAAAATTTGGATCCATCTATTCCTTTGCAAACTAGTGAGTTTTTTATTGTACCTGATTCATAGCAAAAACTTAATGGAAGCTATAGGGTCTCTGTGTCGGTGTGTTTATGTCTGTATATGTATATATATACACACACACACATATATACAACATATATATATATATGTTGTAAATATGAGATATTTTTCTACCTCCAGATGGTATGGCCAAAATTAAGAACTCCATTTAATTGGATTAAAGTAAGCATTTGTATAAATTATTTCTAAATGTAATAGGAACTAACCCAATGTTTTTCAAGTTAATGTGATATAAAATAATCATTGGTAAATAAAAGCTTATTTAAATTTGTTGGTTTGATTGAAATAGGCATGCCCCCAGAGGTATCAGCATTGGATATGATGCAGACATACAGCCTTTATTCTACTTGAGTTTATTAGTCAAATAAGCTCATGTTATCTCTGCTATAAATTTGTCAGCAAAGATAACTTAGAATGGTAGCTGGTTTTGTCTAATGTCTCATAAAGTTTTAGTAGGTAATCTAAACATAATTGTCGGTAGCAAATGTTTTAGATAGATGTAAGTGAGATAAGAGTTTATAGGTAAAGTTTTAGCAGCAATTATATTTTATGGCATGTGTACTTAAAATGGCTTCCAAAATTTCTTTGGTAACTTGAAACTTTGAAGTTTTACTAGGTTAAATTAAATAATGGAAAACTCAGTGAATATCTAGATCATTTTCAATTAGGATAAAATACTGAAACATTAATTGCTAAACAAGTCTGAGTTTACCTACTTTTGTCTTGTTATTACAAAGAAACTAAAGATGTTCAGGTCTATTAGTAAACATGTCTAGTGCTTTATTGAAAGATTATACTATGAAGTAGCATATGTTTCCAGAAATTATGAAAATATTTGTAAATTTGTCAAGCCACAGAATCTAATGTAAAAGACTTCATAATTGCTCACTTCTTAGCTTTCACTAAAAATTAAGGTTTCTAAGGGTTAAGATTATAATTAATATATGTGATTAAAGCTACTAAAAATTAATAAGGGAAATATCTTTGTATACCAGAAAAGTAAAATGTATGTTTTCAGTAAAGAAAGCATAAGGAATGGAGATATTTTTGATGGTTTGTTTTGTTAAGAAAATAAATTTGTCCTAAAGTAAAACTGGATATGGGAAAGAGAAAAGTAATTTTTGTCCTAAGGAGAAGCTAAGAAGGAGAAAAGGCATGGGGCAAATTCTGAATGTAAAAAAGAAAGTCATAAAAAGTTTCTGGAAGAGAAACTCTTAGAAGAGTTTTATGCACACTCAAGTTGGCTAAGATTGAAATGAGTTTAATTAGGTAAATGACCTTTAATATCAAAAGTAAACTAGTGCAAAATAAGAATTTGATTTTCTCTCTCTTAAAAGGTTAATTTTCTTGGACTTTTAGTGTGCTTTTGATAAAGAGATTATAAAAGTTTTTTCTTTATTTTTGAGTAAGTCTACCTAAAAGGCAGAAATTCTGTTTTGTCAAAATAATTTCCTATGTTCAGAAAGTTGAGGTCTCTCTATTAAGAGAGCTAAAGTTTTTTTTAAGATTGGCACCTGAGCTAACATCTGTTGCCAATCTTCTTCTTTCCTTCGTCTTCTTCTCCCCAAAGCCCCCCAATACATAGTCATACATTCTAGCTGTAGGTCCTTCTGGTTCTGCTATGTGGGATGCTGCCTCTGCATGGCTTGATGAGTGGTGCTAGGTCCGTGCCCAGGATCCAAACTGGCAAAACCCCGGGCTGCCAAAGTAGAGCACATGAATTTAACCACTTGGCTATGGGGCCAGCCCCTGAAGTTTCTTTTAAAACTGTTTCTCTCTCTGTGTTTACCTTTAACACCTTCTGATGTCACATGGTTAAATTGATAACTAAGCATTGTCTCACAATGACCTATGATCTTATTTGACCAAGTGTTTTCAAACCTTTTGATATCTTTAAGAAACTTCCCGGGGGCTGGCCCCGTGGCCGAGTGGTTAAGTTCGCGCTCTCCGCTGCAGGCGGCCCAGTGTTTCGTCGGTTCGAATCCTGGGCGCGGACATGGCACTGCTCGTCAGACCACGCTGAGGCAGCGTCCCACATGCCACAACTAGAGGAACCCACAATGAAGAATACACAACTATGTACCGGGGGGCTTTGGGGAGAAAAAGGAAAAAATAAAATTTAAAAAAAAAAAAAGAAACTTCCCCAAAATTCAAATCCTGAATGAAGTCTTTTATTTTTCTAACCTGAAATAACTTTTAGAATTTCCAGTGGGTCCCTGGGCCTTCTCAAAGAATTTGTTCTCTCTTCCTATAAAGAGGGGCATATTAAACTAACTAGGTTTGTTTGGTATATTAAAATGCATGGGAAGCATTGTCAAATAAGTGATGCTAAACCCCCCTTATGGATATCCTTGTATGCATATGTTATTAATATAAATGTTCTAGAAATTGTATGAAATTTTTTCTGATGTCCTGGTATAGTGTTATCAGCCTAATTACTATCTTAAAATGTGCGTTACAGAAATAACCAAATTTCCTTACCAATTGCACTGTCACCATGTCTTTAACCTCACCATTTTAAGTCTTTTGTCACATACAGACAGTTATGATTTTACTCTGATGCTTTTGCAGATATGTTTCCTCTTCAGAGAGATTCATTGAAAGAACTCTGATGCTTACTCTAGAATACAGGTTTCTGATAAACTTTCAGATCATAAAACTGAACTGGTAAGAAATCACAGAACTCTAATGGAGAAACTGATGGCTTCATAAAACTGCTAACAAAAGATAAAAGATTGCGAATTGATTACATGGGACTGAATGAACTGATGAGGATGATTATAATTTTATGCGTTTTTGTTTGAAATATTGCTGATTTTTTTTATGTATTGTTTTTCCAGATTTAAGGAAAGATTTTTCTCTTAAGCTAACTATGTCTTATAGCAGTTTGGTAAATTATAACTTTATAAGCAGAACTAAAACATTTATCTTTTTTCTCTACTTGATCCCTCCAGAATTTGGAAACTCTTGATGAGTGAGTATTTTTACTTTCATGGCTATATAGTTATTTGCATAAGTTTAATAAGAATCTCTTCTCCTTATAACAGGACACAATTAGAAACATTAGTTATATTACCCAGGCTTTGGCTGGAATGTCATATTTGAGAGAGACATACATAGACTCAGATATGACTAGACAGCTATAAGGAACAAAGGCTGACTTTATGGAACAAATAAAGCCCCTTGGAAATATTGGCCTGGTACCTTGTTTACAGAGTTCCCAGCAATCTTACCAGGTGAATAAAAAAGGCCACTTCCTGGCACATGCAAGAACCTCAGGATATTTGGGGTAACTTGAGAAGAAAGGAATCCACCCAAATCTATAGGTATTGCAGACAGAGTCTGATAACAAGTCCTTGGCTTGGTTTTCCTGGCCTCGGAGAGGCCTTTAAAAGTTCAGTCTGAGGGGTCAGCCTGGTGGCGTAGTGGTTAAGTTCACACACTCTGCTTTGGCAGCCAGGGTTTGCAGGTTCAGATGCCAGGCACAGACCTACATACTGCTCATCAAGCCATGCTGTGGTGGCATCTCACATGCAAAATAGAGGAAGATTGGCCCAGATGTTAGCTCAGGGACAATCTTCATCAAGCAAAAAAAAACAGCAAAAAGAGGAAGATTGGCAACAGATGTTAGCTCAGGCCCAATCTTCCTTACCAAAAAAAAAATGTTCAATCTGAGATTCTTTATGAAAATTTCCAGCAAAGCAGATTTTTAAAAGCCTGTATGGGAACAGCCCAGTAGTGTTATGGCTAACTTCACTCACTCCACTTTGGTGGTCTGGGGTTTGCAGGTCTGGATCCTGGGTATGGACCTATGCACCACTCATCAAGGCTTGCTGTGGCAGTGTCCCACATACAAAATAGAGGAATATTGGCACAGATGTTAGCTCAGAGCCAATCTTCCTCGCCAAAAAGAAAAAAGAAAAAAAGCTTATATGATCAATCACTGTTCTTGTTGTACTTATGTAAATAAGGCCAAGTTTATTGAAACTAGACTTATTTTGCATACCAATTAGTTTTAATTTGGCTCTGTTTGGTAAAAATGACGGGGATTATAAGGAGAAAAATTATGTATCAATAGAAACTATAATACATACTTGCAGATAGTAGATTCTAGTTCTGTTAATTGTCTTTGAGGTTTTTGTTTTCTACCTGTAAACTGGACTGGATGCTGAATTCTTCTAGTTTTCTCAAATATTTGGCTATACATCTCCAAATTAAAGTTTTCCATTTTTTCCATCCTTTTCAACTGGAATCATTGAGGCCTAAACCACTCTTTTTCCTGAAGCCCTGCAAACTGAAGCTTAACAACCTGATATAAACTTATGAGAGATTGCCACCGACAGCCTATGTTTAGACAATTTGCATGCCTGTTGCTGTGTAAGCTACTCAGAAAGATACCTGAACATCCAACAACATCATCAGAGACATTTCAAACATTGCAAAAGATGCTTTGACCCTGACATCTAGAGACCTTCTTGACAGGCTCTCCCCTGAGCTCAGAAATTAGTTTATAATAAGTTCCAACCACTAACCTTGTTTTTCTTTTTGTTTCCATAGAAATGCTTCTTGTTAAATACGTGATTGCTTGCTTACACAACATAGGCCTAACTTTGAGAACCCACCTGCATCACTGCCTCCTAAAAGGAATTGAACCGGACTGACCTATGTCAGGACTAAGGGACTGGTTCAATGAGATGGAACAATCTACCAACAGCTTCTGGATTGTGAAACTTCTTGAAGTTTCAAAGGAAGGAATGCAGGGGATCAGAATTTGCCACCCCAAAACATGTCTCTTTGACTTGATTATTTTTAAGAATGGAAGACTCAGACAGAAACTTTGACTTTCCGCCTAACCGCCTAAATAAATTTAAGATAGAAGGCCTGTTTCAGGAAAGAGCTAATACCATAGATAATTATAGTATAATATAAACCAGGTGTGGTATACAGGGAGGCACCCATTTGATCAAAGTCCTCTCCACGTCTCATTGTGATTGCAAGGCAATGGCATACATTTGTTTACCAAACATTTGCTTTTCTGTCTCCATGTGAATTGCCTTCCTCCCCTTTGAAGTCCCAAACCACTACTTGCAACATCCTCCTTTGTCTTTAGCTGAAAATGGTGTTTAAGGTGGTGGCTTCAGCCATTTTGGTGAGTTACTCAGTTTTCCTGGGTTTCTCCCATGAATACATGTTATTAAACTTCTTGGAGATTTTTCTCCTGTTATTCTGTCTCACATCAATTTAATTCTTAGACCAGCCAGAGGAACCTAGAGGGTAGAGGAATAGTTCTTCCTTCCTCCCTTACACTTCAAAACATACCATCCTTCGGTTTCAGTTTTCCCTCTGTAAATGGGAGAGTTGGTCTACTTGGATGTCCCCCAGGGTTCCATGCCCTTAGTGTACTAGAGTGCTGGCTGTGGAGTCCGGCAGTCCTGGGTTTGAATGCTGGCTTTGCTGCTTCATCCCAGCTGTGCGACCCCTGTGCCTCCGTTTATTATATGTAACCGCAGGATAACTATGCTTACCTCTAGGATCATTGGTGAGAACTAAAAGAGATACTACCGTGAACTTGCCCAACACAGATGTGCACAGTAAGTGCTTTGATTTATCATCACCATGGGGGCGGCGGGGTGGGGCGGGGAAGGTTGGGACTCTATTGTAACCACAGGATCCCAGGGCTTTCCTGCAGCAGGGCAGGTTTTGATGGGGAAGAGGACTGGGTCACTGGGTCAGTACGTGAAGCAGAACCGCCTGAGTGAGGCTTAGTCCCAGGGAAGTGGAGGGAGGGTCCAGGCATCTGGCAAGTCATGGGAGTCAAGGTCCCGGGAGACGCCTCTCAAGTCACGGGGTGGGTTTCCAGGCCCTCAGGAGGGGGGTGCTTCCTGAGTCCTAGGGTTTCCAGGCCCTCCAGGGGGACCCTCCGGAGTCCCGGGGGTGGGGGCCCGCGGCTCGGGCTCGGCGCGGGCAGGGCTGACGCGTCCCCGCCCTGCCGCCCGCCCGCAGGTGCCCCGACGCAGCGCTGGTCCATGCAGGTGCCGGCCGAGGTGAGCGCGGCGCTGGGCGAGGCGGCCGTGCTGCCCTGCACCTTCACGCACCCGCACCGCCACTACGACGGGCCGCTCACGGCCATCTGGCGCGCGCGCGAGCCCTACGCGGGCCCGCAGGTGTTCCGGTGCGCGGCGGCGCGGGGCAGCGAGCTCTGCCAGACGGCGCTGAGCCCGCAGGGCCGCTTC
The DNA here is from genome assembly GCF_021613505.1 of Equus quagga. Taxonomy (NCBI): domain Eukaryota; kingdom Metazoa; phylum Chordata; class Mammalia; order Perissodactyla; family Equidae; genus Equus; species Equus quagga. The sequence continues at coordinate 29,144,055 of NC_060275.1, read as the reverse complement.
CGGCTGCTGGGCAACCCGCGCCGCAACGACCTCTCGCTGCGCATCGAGCGCCTCGCCCTGGCCGACGACGGCCGCTACTTCTGCCGCGTGGAGTTCGCCGGCGACATCCACGACCGCTACGAGAGCCGCCACGGCATCCGGCTCCGCGTGACCGGTGAGCCGGGCGCGGCTGCCGGAGCGCCCTCTGTCGGCTGGGGCGGCCGAGGCGGGCGCAGCTCCTTTCCCTCGCTCCCTACCTTCCAGCTCCTCTCGCTACGGACCACCTGGGAACTTGTTAAACATGCAGAATAGTGGCCCCAGGAAGGGCAGGGTGGGGCCCGGGAACGAGCATTGTAATGAAGCTCCTCTAGAGCGAATATCCCCCAATAGTTCGCAGACTAGGAGGAGAGAAAAACGCGTGAACAATAATCCTCATTACGGCACGCGCTGCATTGGAGTGTGTGCTGTGTGCATGAAGGGCACCCGCAGCTCCCTGGGGGGTGCACGGGGAGCCCCACCAAGCGCCCAGCACTTTGCTAGACCCTGAACTATTAAGATGTGGGAACCCAGGGCCCGGTCCCTAGCACAGTGGTGCTCAACCCTGGCTGCGCACTGGAATTACGTACAGAGAGTCTAAACATCCAGGACCCCCTGTTGGGGGGTACCCAGGAGTTCTGGGTTAGAGTCTGGCTCTACCAAGAACTTCGCATGTGCTCTTGCGCTGGCTGGGCCGCCTCTCTGAGTGCATTTCCGTTTCTTCCCAGGGTGGGTGCCTCCCTACCACAGTCCCATGGATTCAGTGAATCAGTCTCAACTCTAGATCTTGGTGAGGTGGTCTGATTGTGGGAGGTGCCCTTGAAATCACACCAGCAGACTGCCCCCAACCCTGTCCTACCACAGTAATAACGACCGGTTAGTGAGTAATTACTATGGGCCAAGACCTAGTCCAAGCACCGGACACGTATTAATTTGCCATATCTTCTCAACAGCCCCAAAAGGTAAGTGATCCCCATTTTACACATGGAGAAATTGAGGCATACAACGGCGGAATAGCTTACCCAAGGCCACACGTGTATTGGGACCCAGGCAGCCTGGCGCCCGAGTGCCCACTCCCTTCTCTCTGCGCCCCTCGCCTGTCTTGGCGACCAAAGGGGACTGGGAAGGGTTCGCCCCTGCCGGCTGCGCGCGCGCTCTGACCGCAGTTCGCTTTCTCTCTGTCTCGCCGCTCGGCCGCCGCTCGCAGTCGCCCCACGGATCGTCAACATCTCGGTGCTGCCCGGCCCGGCGCACGCCTTCCGCGCGCTCTGCACCGCCGAAGGGGAGCCGCCGCCCGCGCTCGCCTGGTCCGGCCCGGCCCTGGGCAACGGTTCGGTCAAGGTGCCGGGCCCGGGTCAGGATCACAGCCACCAGGTGACCGCCGAGCTGCCGGCGCTGGACCACGACGGCCGCTACACGTGCACAGCCACCAACAGCCTGGGCCGCGCCGAGGCCAGCGTCTACTTGTTCCGTTTCCGCGGCGCCTCCGGGGCCTCGGCGATCGCCCTCCCGCTCGGCGTGCTCGGCCTCAAGGCGCTGCTGCTGCTCAGCCTGCTGGCCGCCCGCGCCACCGCCCGCCGCTGCCTAGGTGGGTGCGCCCCAGGCTAGGGTGGGTGCGCGGGGCGAGGCGGGGCCTCTCCTCTTAGGTAAGACCCTCTGGCTGACCACCTGGCATGGCACAATCGAAACATCATTTTTGCGCCTGTGATCGTCTCGCTTTCCTCTCCCTGCCGCAAGCCCAGGAGGTGGGAACCAGCGAGAGCCCATTTTACACAAAGGAAGCTGAGGCCAGAGAGATTAGAGAACTAGCCCCTAGCCTGGAGTCACAGAGATAGAGGTCCGACAGTACAGCTCTGGAGCCCGCCCCTTTACCAGCATCCCATAAAGGACTCCTCCCTGTGGGCCCTGACCATTGGACTTTCCCAAATAGCACCATTCCATTATGTTACAACAAGCATCTTCAGGACCTGCTATGTGCTGTGTAGATGCTAGGAATACAGAGAGGAGTGAGACCTGGCTCCCTGCCTTTGAATGGGATGCTGAGGAGTAAGCACATTGCGATGTGGGGCGAGAAGTGCTGTCCTGGAACCCAGCATTGCAGAAGCCCAGAGTATGTAGGCCACAATCTCGTAGGGTGTCTGCTCAGGGGTGAGGGGAGAAGGCTTTACGCAAGTAAGGTGAGAGCTACACCAAAAGCAGTAAGTAGGCATGAGCTAGGAAGACAAGGAGCTGGTGGGATTTGGGCAGAGGGAATGGCCTGTGCAGAAGTGTGGAAGTGTGAACTAGCAGAAGTCTTCAGAGAGCTGCAGTTGGCCCCACACTACTCTCCCAGAGCTGCATGGGAAATGGGCTCTGTGCCCCAGAGAGGAGGCTTCCCAGGGCCGTTCAGACCACCCCGGTCAGTAGCACCAGCCTCAAACTCTCCTGGGGTGAAATGTGTCCAAAATGTGTCACAGGTGTCCTGGCTGCCGTCTTTGCTGTGGCCACGCTGGCTCTCCTGCTGGTTCTTTAGTCACTAAGCATTCTGTGCTTCAGTTTCCTCAAAAAGGCGGGGTTTTCCGTTGGATGACTCCTCACCCCACTCTTCTCCTTGCAGACTCCTGGTCATCTTTCAGGTCACTTCAGGTCACTGCTAGCTTGCTGCTTGTTGCATGTTCCCTTCAGGCCACTTTCCACAGTGGGGTGGGATGGATGACAGGGCTTGTAGCCCAGAGGCTGCCATAGGGATTCAGCCCCCTCTCTCTCTCTCTGTCCCTCACACAGAGCACCCAGTCACCCAGGACACGCCACCACGGTAAGTGAGCTACCCCACCGCCACCCACCCCACCCCACCCTAGTCCCCACTGGCCAACAGGTGCAGGCTTCTCCAGGCTGGTGTCATGAGGAGAGAAAACAGGCAAAGGACCAGCACTGGGGTGCCAGCCGTGACCAGGGTCTAGGCCCTCTCAGCAGCCTTCCAAAGCCCCCCACCTTCAGCCCACCAAGCCCAGGCCAGACCAGGCCACCCTGACCGGCCCCTTTGCCCCCACCCCACCCACTCCCAGCATTTACTGCAGGCCTCACACTGGCGTCTCTCCCAGACCTGCCTGGTGTCCAGTGCCAAAGAGTCATCTGTCTGTCTTATCTCCACAACTAGATGTGATTCCTCGAGGCTGTGTTTCCTTGTGTAGTGCTCAGCATTCCAGAACAGGCAGACCCACAAAAAAGCCACCTCAGGGCACTCATTGTCCCAGACACTCTGCTGAAGCCTTTCCCAACAAAATGTCAGAAAAGGTTGTGGGGGGGGGGGGGGGGGGGGGGGGGAGCGGGTAGCCAGGGACCCGGCTAGGAGGTGTTGGCCCTCCTGTCCATGCTCCCCTCCTCTGGGTGTCTCCCCAAATGAAGGCCCACGGTGAAGAAGAAAGGCTCCAATGCAGAGTCCCAGGGTGGTCTGACCGGGATGCTGGGTGGGGGTGGGGGAACACAGTTTTTCAGGGCCCACTGGACACGCTGGGGCAGTCCTATAACTCTGCTCCCACCTGTGACCTGAGGGCTGGAAAAGCCACGTCGGCAGCCCAGACCTCTCTCTCCAGCTGCCTGCTCAACTGTCCCCCATCTTCTCGAAATCGTGTGCAATGTCCCTTTTCTTTGCTGATTTACGACCACACGAAGGTGCCTAAATCAGAAAGCTGACTGGGGTTCAAATATTTACTGAGTACCTACTGTGTACCAGGCACTGTTTGGGATACTAAAGATGAAGTAAATATCCCCACTCTCAGAGAACTCACACTTTAACGTGCAGAATTTTAATAAACACGTAAACAAGGTCGTCCTGGACTCTAAAGTAAGAACTATGAATGACGTGGACAAAGCGATGAAGTACAGCCCCTGGGGGGTGGGGTAGGCGGCCACGGGGCTGTGGCTACTTTAGATCAGGACGTCCTCTCGGAGGACACGACATTGAGGACAGCTGAGGCCAGAGCCCCAAGGGGCAAGCAGGGATGACGGGGGCAATCCAGGAGGAAAGGACAAGTCGAAAGGCTCAGGAGACACCCAGGAAGGAGGCAGGAGGGCAGGCAGTCTGTGGGGTTTATTCTGAGTGCAATGGGAAGTCACTGAATTGTTGTAAGCAGACAAATGGCCCCATCTGAACAGGAATGGGGCCAGACTTGTGAGGGGCTGCTGACCACAGCTGAGGCTGGCCTGGCTGCTCTGATGAAGGCAGCAGTGGTGGAGGCAGGGAGATGGGGGCAGACAGAAGGCAGGCTGGCCAGAGGACCAAGTGGGCAGCATGAGCAAGGGAAGGAGCCAGGATGCCCATTTGGAGCTGGAACCCCGGGTGTCACTAAGATGAAGACAAGGAGAGATGAGGGGGTGGCAGTGAGGATCAGGTGAGCACTATGGACATTTAGGTTTGAGATGCCTGTTAAGACGTCCCAGAAGTCAGGAAAGCAGTTGGAGCTCGGGAGGCCAGGCCTGGGGATACGGGTCTGGAGATCAGGAACACAGAGGTGGTTTTTGGAGCTACAGACGAGATCCCTTCAAGACGATAGAGACTCTGTGGTCTGAGATGCTGTCACCCGCAGTCGCCCCCTCCCTGTTCCACAAGTTCTGCGGCTGCTCTGCCTCCAACCTTCAGTTAGTCTTGAGGCCCCATTGGATGTAGGCCCCCAGTGCCCATCTCATCTCTCCTTCCTGCCCGTTGCTGGGCTGTGGTTTGGGTAGTCGGGGACCACTCTCCTGTACTGGGTGGTAAGCCAACTTTCTCCTGTCCACAGGCCCCAGGCTCACGAGTCCAATTATGAAAACTTGAACCAGAGGAGCCCACGGGGGCCACGGGCAGCTGTGTATTCACCATGAGGAGGCCCTCAGCCATCGGCATCCACTTGTGCACCATGAGGAGCAAAGCCCAACATGAGGCTTGGCTGGGACGGCCCTTTCTGACTCCCAGGCACCTTGGCAGCCCCCAGCCAAGTGGCCCCCCAAGGGGTTAAGGCCTCCACTCACAGAGGCTCAGTGGTCTCCTACATGGACATCTCTTTCAGAACTCCCGTGATATTTATGTCACCGGGGCCTGCATTTTGAAAGAGTGTGTGTGTGCGCACGCACAGTGTGAGCTTCAGAGCGAAACTTCCAGAAAAGCTCCTCTCACCCTTTCTTATCTAGAACACCATAGTAAAGCAGGCAGGACACTGGTCATGGGATTGCAGGGCCCAGGCTCCATCCTGGCTCTGTCACTGACTTGCCGTGTGGACCAGGGAACTTTCTTCCCCTCTCTTGGTCTCAGTTCACCCACTGTTGAACATGGACAATAATATTTTTCCCTCCTGGCTGGTAGGACTGTCGAGACCTGAGGAAATAGTGGACATGAAGGGTTGAGGGGTATAAAGCTGTCTATGGATGTGAAGGGCATTACAAGCTCCTCCTTGCGAGCAACCTTGGGACATGCAAAATTCTTGGACAAGTGTGCACCCATACCTGCATCTCTGAGAACAAGGGTTCCAGAGAGCGAGGCTGGGGCTGCGGCTTTGGCGGCTGGGGCTGTGCAAACCTGTGGTCCAAGGACCATCAAATTGGCAGCGAAGAGAAGGCTGGTGTCCTGCCCCCCAGGGCCTCCTCTGTGATTGCAACATCTTTGCCCACCTCTTACCCCATCAGCTGCTCTGCACTGCTCTGAGGTGGAACCCCTGGGAAAAGGAAATGAGAGACACAGCATCTCAAAGCTTCTGGAATCCACTTTCCTCAAGGGCTGAAAGCTGGGAGGCCTGGGGGCAAGTGTGGGCTGCAGGGTCCCGGTGGATACAGCAGCTACGGCTCTGACTCTATGACCTGCATCCTCCCAGGACGTGCAGGGTCCAAACACACCTGGAGTGTCACCGCGTGGCCCGAATCCCGGTGGGCTGACTGTGCGGGATGCTGCCTTCCATAATCACACTTCAGTGTGCATCTGTTAATCATTTTAGTTCCTGCAGTCCTTGGGGTCAGGGAGAGGGGGAGGAGGTGTGCTTGGGACCTGGGCCAGGTGGCAAGAGGAAAGGGCCACAGGGACTGGGGACTGAAGAGGCCACGCAGACAAACTTTCTTTCCTTCAGAACTTTTCCAAACATTGGAGTGGTAACCTAGAGTGAGCACAGAGTCCTCTCTGATGCTTTCTTGGGGAGCTGGCCTGAAGGTTAGGGGATCTTCACAAGTTAATAAGTGGGGCAGTGGGTTATAAGCTTCCCCTCCTCTCCAGAGCATTCACCAGGGCAAGTGGGTGATGGCTCATGGTTAACTTGGGATCCACCCAGGAGCCTGTCTGAGCTGTGAAAAGGTCTGAGGAGTTGGCATTTGTACCTCCGTGTATGGGGATACTTTGGGAAACCTCCACACAGAGTCCTGTATCACCAGGGAAGAAGTGAAGGACGGGGGGTGGCATGTCTGGGAACGTCTGCCTAGTCTTTGAGACCAGTTTTGCAGCCAAGAAAAACAGTGATAGGAATTATCTCATATGTATCTGTTTTGAGCTACGAATTGGGCCAGGTTTGGGGGATACAGAAATGCATAAGGCATGTGTATCCATCCACCGGTGCTAGGGTGTGCTGCAGTAACAAACAAACCCCAAAATCACAGTGGCTAAAAACAATTAGGGTTTACTCTCACCAAAGCTACATGCCCATTACAGATTGCTAGGGGGTTTTTTGCTCATTGCACTTACTCAGGGACCCAGGCTCCCAGGGATCCACCAGCTCTAATGTAGAGCGTTGCTGGACGGGAGATAAAAAGGAAGCTCTAGAGGGTCTCCCACTTGTGATCATTGTTCATTGGCCAGAACTAGCCACATGCCCCACTCACCCTCAAGGGGCTGGGCAGTGCAACCCTACATTGTACGTGGAAGGAGGAAAGCCAGAAGCATTTGGGATCAGCCTTGATCACTCCACAGTAAGTCTCTCCAGGAGTTCTCATGCTAGTGAGTGACAAGAGACCAGTTAGTGGAAAATCACATAAGGGCAACAGTATGCTGGAGGTGCCATGGGAGCACGTGAAAAGGGGTGACTGACTCAGTCTTGAGAAGGCTCCCTGGAGGAGGGAACATGGAGATGGTACATGTTGGCCATGCAAATGGGGGAGAATGGAGATTAGGAGGAAGAAAAAAGGTCACTCGAAGCAGAAGGGACTGTCTGAACAAAGGTCAGGAGGTGGGACACAGCATGATATTTAAACAGGTGCAAGTTGCTGGAGCATGGGCCTAGAGGCGGCGTGTGGCCAGAGCTGAGGCTGCAGCAGTAGGAGGCTCCTACATGGCCGAGAGTGCTGCCCCCAGGAGGGCAGAGAGGAGCGGAAGGGAGTCAGGTGCCCAAGGGGCCAAGCACGGCACTGGCTCCCTGTACTCTTAGCATGGCTACTTTCACCCATCTGACCGCTGCACCTGCTCCAGACCATGATGCTCTGGGGCTGGGGTTTTCACCTTGGGACCCTGGGCTCCCAGAGCAGTGTTTCCTCAGTGGGTTCCAAGGGGCACCTGCATCAGGAACACCTGGAGAGCTTGCTCAAGTCCCCATTCTGAGCACCACCTGGACTTCCTGAATCACTGGCTCTGAGGGTGGGGGCTGGAATTTTAAACAAATTCTCCAAGTGATTTTGCCCCAAACTTTGTATTATGATCATTTTCAAACAGGCACACACACAAAGCTGAAACAGTAAGATGATCCCCCAGAGACCCACTATCTACATTCAACAGTTACTAACATTTTGCCATATTTGCTTAATGCATGTGTGTGTGTATTTGGCTGAACCATTTGAGAGTAAACTGCACATGTCACAGTACTTCATCTATAATCACCTCAGCTGTACCTCCTGAGAACTAGAGAATTCTCCTCCACAACCTCAATACCATTATCACATTTGAGAAAACTAACAGTAATGCAATAATATCTTATAGCCCACGTTCATATTTCCCCAATTGTCCTCAAAATGTCTTTTTTAGCTTGTTGTTTCTAACCAGGGCCCAGTTGATGCCAGGTGATTCTTAAGCTAAAGTTTAAGACTCCCTCTGGGTGCCCCCAACATGTGAGCATGCTAGCTAACCACCCATGGTCCCTCCTGTGGTATCTGCACTTTAAAGTAGGGCTTCCTGGGAACCCAAGCAGTGGCATGCCTCAAAGGAATTCGCCTCTGACGGATGGCTTCAGCCATAGGGATGGCTGTGGGGAGCACGCTGAGGAGGGACAGCAGAGGGTCCCTCTCACCTCCCTCTAACAATTTGGTCACAGTGCACAGGCAGCCTCCTGCTTGGTCTCCAGATAAAACTCTAGGGGCAGAGAGGGAGAGTGGTGAGAGGACTGCACTTGACCATCACCAGACCCTGTACGCTGGCCTCCGAGCCTGGCACTCTCACTGAGAGGTCTGAGAGGAGCAGAGCTGCGTGTCCTCCCCAGTCTGACCCTCTCGGAGCACTCAGACTCTGTCGGTAGCAAGCAAGGACCAGAGCCATGGGCAACAGGCTCTGTCAGCACAGCGTCCTTGGGCCACGGAGTCATGGAAAGAAGTGACCCAAGGAGGCTTAGTGTTTCCAAGACAGGACTTCCCAGTGTGGCGCAGGGCGCAGAGCTAGAGCCCTCCCTTCCTCGCACAGCGCTCAATTGTTCCAAGAAGGGCTTCTAACAACCGCAGGGTGCCCTCACTCTCAGCCGCCCGCAGACTGCTCCTGGAGATGGGCAGCAGGCAGAAGAGGCGACGGTTGCCCAGGTGCCCACCCAGACCCACCAAGAGCCACACACTTTCCTTGCCCTCAAGGAGCTAGTAATCTAAATTTTAAATCAGGATGCAGCTACATGAGAAGACACCGTCGAAGAGACCATCTACAATGAAGGTAGGCCCTGCCTTGGGATGGAAATGGCACTCAGTGGGACTGAGTTTTCACACACGTCCCCCTCACCAGACTGGACGAGAGAGCCGGGGTCAGGGTGAGCGCTCAGGCCCCACCAGTCGCAGAGCCTTCAGGCCAGAGGGACCTTGGAGACCAAGAGTTAGGGGTCCTGGGCTTTGTCCCACCTCCAGCCCTGGCCACTTAGGTCCAGCCCCATCCCCTCCACAATAACAGCCCCTCAAGTCTCTGGGCCCCTTGTGATCCTCATAGCTCCTTCACCTCCATGATCTCAGGTAGTTCTCACCAAAAAAACAGATTATCCTTGTTTCAAAATGAGGGAAAACTCCAAGGGAGGCAAGTGAGCTGGCCAGCGTCACACACTTAGTGACAAGACAGCTCTGGTCCCAGCTCCTTCCACACCCAAAGGTTGCTTCTCCTTGTCAGGTTTTCTCTCACACGTCTTTCCTCCTTTCCTGGGTTCCTTCCTTCTCATCATATTATATGAACTAAAGGGAAAAAAACATGATCCACCAATACAAGGATATAAAATTACTTGAGGTGGTTGAGACTCTGGATTTTCCAGGGTTTGGGCCCCCAGACCTTAGTCTTCCAGTATGTCCCCAAGTCCTGTGTGCCAGTGACCTCAAAGGGTCCCCAGGGCTGAAGATTGCCCAGGAGAGCCCCTGTGGAGACACTCACCTCCATGCCTCCACCAGAGGCTGCTGTGACCTTGGGTGGGGGAGGAGGAAGATGGGGTGGGGAGCAGAGAAGGGGGAAGGGAAGATAACGAAGGTAGAGGGAAGGACCTTAAGAAAGATTAAGGAGGATGTGGCAGGGAGCAGGTCAACCAGGGAAGGCTGAGAGATTCCAAGGTAAATCTGCTCTAAGCCACAAATCTAGGCTATATTAAGATATGGTGTCCAGGCAAGAGGCCATATTGGTCACTCTGACCAATAGACCAGAATGCCAGTCTGTTTCCTAAGAGGGTTTAGGCCAGCAACGGAAGACTGAGGGAAGAGGGCCATCTTCAGAAGAGGAGCATTTTTGGAGGAAGATGGCTCCAAAAGGATGGCTCCTTCATCCTTAGATGAAGACCTTTTCCAATTCTCAGAGTTGCCCCATGGTGATATGGACCACTTCCAGCTGCATTTCTTTGGGCCTGTCCCAGGAAAAGCCCACTGGTCTAGAGACGGGTAACTGATTGCTACACTAGAAGGAGGTGGGACAACTTGCCTCTAAGCCACTTTCCAACCCATAACCCTGTGGTTCTATCGGGAAAGGGAAGCCAAACCCTGACAAGCGTACAAGGGTTGGGGAGACACACCACACACACAGGGCCCTGTCCAGGAGAAATCCCAAACTGATGTTAATCCCAAATCAAATCTGCAGACCCTCCCACCATACTTTGGCCCATTCAAGATGTGTCTTACAACTGTTAATGAAAATGAGCGCTAAGGAAGACTCCCTGGCATTGCAAGGCTGAAGTGATTTCCAGAGGACGTGACCAAGCTCAGGTTACACTGCCCTCTCCTGGCAGCTCGGCCCTCCCAGAGTCACCCACACCCCCACCCAGGAACTGGGGTGGTGGGAACCTTTGTGCAGCTTCATGTCCTTCCTGCTATCAAGGCCACAACCTCATTACAGACCCTCAGGGCTCTCCCGAGCTCTCTGGGATCACCAGGTGGCCTCTTGTCTATGCCAATTCTTAAACCCTCAAGTTTTAAATTCTCTTTGAAAATAGAGGCCTCGTCCATTATGGTGAAATGCCACAGAATATAGATTCTACCCATTACAACCTTTCTAATTTCACACTTTTCTTGGTATGATTTCTGGATGAAAAGACCTGCCAACCAACTTGCCAAAAACGAGACACATTCACCGCACAGAAATTAAAGTTGAATCTAGTTTATTTGTAGAGTTTTACTTAACCAATTCTCATTTCTTCCTGTTTCTCATCATTATATAAAAATTCACCCTTCGTACAAGCATGTAGAATGCTCAACAATGAAGAAGTAGTGAATATTGCACATTTAACGAACAAAATAATTTGTGGGATTTTTTTGTGTGTGTGTGTGTGTGTGTTTTTGAGGAAGACTAGCCCTGAGCTAACATCTGCTGCCAATCCTCCTCTTTTTGCTGAGGAAGACTGGCCCTGAGCTAACATCCATGCCCATCTTCCTCTACTTTACATGTGGGACGCCTGCCACAGAATAGCTTGCCAAGTGGTGCCATGTCCGCACCCGGGATCCGAACCAGCGAACCCTGGGCCGAGAAGTGGAACGTGCGAACTTAACCACTGCGCCACCAGGCTGGCCCTAAGTTGTGATTTTTAAAAAGGCCACTTCCCACACGTGGGAAGGAAAAAGAGTTGAATACACTTAAGAAGTATCTGTTCCCATATAAATGATTTTTAAGCCATCGAAAGAAAAATAAATTCTAACCCTCAGTGCTCAATGAGAGATATTACATCTGTACATTAAAAAATAAAAGAATCAACACCATTCCTTGGTGATTTCGTTATCCAAAAGTAGGGTCAGTAGTTTATTTTTTTCAAGTTACTGTTATCAGAAATCAGAACCTATCCAGACTGAAGGAAACTTCGACGATGCTTCTACAGGACACACGATGCCTCTAGAACATGTGAGGACCAACACCGACCAGAACAAGGTCGGGATTAGCACCTGGCTGTAAGCCAAGAACATGACCCAGCACGACCCAGATGAAAACGGATCATCACAGCAGGACACTCTTTTTTTTTTAAAAGCAACATGCTTATTTCTAACATCAGACACTCCATTTGGCTTAGTAAGACAAAGTTAACTGAGCAAAAACATTTCAGCTACTACCTCAAAATAAGCTGTAAAGTTTGGCTCAAAGCGAAGAGTGGACAGTTTTGGAGGATCAGTGCAAAGGGCCTTATGGTTGGCCTAGCATGCAGGTGGGTGATGAGACTAGTCGTTAGCAGCAACTGAGTTTGAACTCGCCACTAGTGGAATGTGCCAACCACAGGGCACAGCTGGGAAGAGCCGATGCCACCCGAGTGTCCAGGGGAATGAACTTCGCTGCCCGGCCCACACTAGTGTGACCAACCCCCGGAGGTGGGGCCAGGCTGAGAGAACAAAACATAAGGAGGCACACTCTCTTGGCGCCTGCAGGCAAGTGCCACCTTAAATTTGTGCCCTTGGTGCCTCGTTTGTCTCACTTGAGTCCTGGTCCTGCTAATCCTGGGCACGGCCCTTTTAGAGTAACATGGGCTAATTTGGGCACTTTTCCCAAAGTGCAGCCCTGTTAGACATTGTGAGGAAAGAGGACTAACTAAAGGCACTGGGCATGTAGCCTGAAGACTAACAGGTGGGCAGGCAGGCAGAGTCAGAGAAGTGACGAGGTCTGAAAATGTCCACAGGTCTGTCATGGTGGGTAGGAGAGCAGCCCCAGGCTAGCCCGCTCCAGCAGAACCGTGACCGATGTCACCAGGAGGCCAGTTTCAGCTCACCATAGAGAGCTACAAACAGCTCACCAGTGGCCACCTGGGCTGCCTACGAGGAGCAGGACTACTAACCACAGGAAAGGGTGGAGGACAGGCTGGCGGGTGAGGGCTGGGGATCCCTGCTGTGTGACAGGTGGGACCAGATGAGCTTCAGTGCCCCTGTGAACTTCAAAAGTCATGATTCTACAACATTTACTTCCTGCTCCAGAAAAAATCATTAAGATTAAAAATCCAACAGAAAACTGTGCATCACCTTCATTGAAAAGGAAGAAAGGGTATGAATGCTCTAACTTGTACAACGTGGAGACACCGATTTTGGTGACTGATTGGGAGGAATGAGGTTGGCGCTGGGTTAATGTGAAGTTAGGCTGCTTTGGAGGTTTTTGTCTTCTGGCCTAAGCTTCCCTCACCTCAGAGAACCGAGAGATGCAGACAGCCCCTGGGAAGGCAGACATGACAGAGCCAGCAAATTGATCACAAAACTCTGAAAAGACTCGTGCCTCAGGGCTGAGGTCCTCTGCATGCCCAGGAGCTCTGGGAACACACAGGGGTGGGTCCCGGCCCCTCTGTCAGGATGAGCAGGCACAGCAGGACCTCCCTCCCTTAGTGTCTGTGCCTTCCAGCCCCTGCCGGCGTCCACCTGTTGCAGCGTTAGGTGGTGGAGCCAGGAGATCGGGGGAACAAGTGTGCCTGTCTGACCCGTCCTCTGAATACAGGAAGCTGTTAGACATCCCTGTCTGAACTGGAAGCCACTGATGGCCACGTGCGGCGAGAGTCTGTGGTACATGCGCATTCACTCGTTCACCTTCAACACTGCTCGGCACAGAGGGGGCCTTGGTCTTGCTTGATCCAGGTATCTACATGCAGCACCCATAACTGGCTTTGAAACTGTGGCCCTCTGCTCTTTGGTGGCCAAGTAGTTTCATAGCAAAGGCTCATTATTCTGGAAAGCCAATGGGCAGGCTGCTGCTGCCCAGGTCTATTATTTCCCAGGAGGCTACAGCAGCACTGCCACCTTCCGAACGATCTGTCTTTCAAGGACTTTCTTAGCCCAGAGCCTCTCAAAGGAAGCTATGCGGTGAGTACGCCTTCCCCTGTTAAGCATGAAGGGGTCAGAGGGGAAGCACTTTTACTGATCATCTCTGTTACAGGGTCAGATTAGATGACATCAGGCATAAAAATCTGCATCAATTTTAACTGCAATAGTTTACAAGATAGTGTGATATCCCTAAAAATCAAATTCTTACCAACTACAACCAAAAATTGATTTTATTTTATGATTTTTACAGACCAAATACATTATAAATATTATAAACCTTCAAAAATTAATAGATTAATCATGATTTTCTTTAAAATGTACATATTGTCACTCAAATATTTCACATTCTAGGATATCAATTATTACATCCTCCTCAAAACAGCACAGAAAATACTTCCTGTCGTAAAATCTCTGTTGCCAAATTACCCATTAAACTGTCCACAGCTTCGAAAATTTCATATACACAGCATGGGGAAGATGACTGATTCTGAAAATGGAGAGAAGCAAAAACAAGAGAAGCTCTGAGATGCAGTCCTTTGCAGTGACACTTCGTGCCCTGCAAAACTTGGAAGCTGAACAGGGAGGCTCTTTATCAGGGCACGTCTGTGAGGCCGAACTGTTCTGTCCAACTCAAGGCGTTTGAAATGAAGGACAGCTCCTATACACCTCCATACGCTGGGGGAAGTACTCCAAGAGGATATTTGAAAAGAGATTATGAGTCCGGTAACCTACATCCCTGTCCCCCTGCTCAAAGCTTAGGTAAGCATCCTTAGGCTATAGATAACCCATAAAGAAAAGACACATGATACAAGCGGGACAGACAAAACCAATTTTGAGCCAAGAGAATTATGAATATGATGTCAGAAGTCAAACTGTTAATTCGTAGGGGAAAGATTGGAGAGGAAGATGGCAACAGGACATGGGAACCTTACAGACAGGCTTCAGTAATGGATGAACTGGTAACAACAGAAGGCACATGGCTACTGAAAAAAAGCCAAATTTCAGTTAAGTCTCCTGACCTGACCCAGTTTCCATGGACGAGTGTTTCAGCAGGTTCGCTAGCTTCATGTTTAAATATGGAGTGAAGAAAACAAGCATGGAACAGAGAATCAGGTTCTCAGTCTCAGTCTCCGTCTCTCGACAGCAGGGCCTCCAGATACCAAACTTGGTGTCTATCAAGAGTTGCAAACTTAGACATCTACAAGGGCCAAGTCAGTGATGTGAGTGAAGGAATGCGCTGGGGTAGGACCAAAGGGAATGTATGTCTATAGTGAACTGGAGAGAGTAAGCCCTGTCTACACTGTCCACCCATGTGGCTCAAACAAAACGCCTGTGCACAGTATGCTCATCACAGACCACCAGCGTGCCGCTCCCAATCTACAGAGATGGCTCCTTCTCCAGGAGGACACACAGCGGGACGGAAATGGGCTTGTCACCATCTCTGCTGTCCACGATAATCAGGATCCAGGGGTCACATTTTAGACAACGACTCACTTTAATTCAGCATTCTTATCTCCCTTCTAAGAGAAATAATTCTTTTAAGCTGGTGTATTTCCCCACATTTGAGGAGCGTGGAAATTTTCAAAGCTTGTTTTACTTTGAAGAAACACAAATAGGGTTCAAAGGTGAGTGTTCTAAATGATCCCCAAAGAAGTTAGATCTGGCACAGGAAGCTTGACATCTAAACAAAACAGGAGAAGGCAGAAGTGCAGACATATAAAAGACCCCCATCCTGGGGTCCTGTGAGATGACTGGGATATCTGGCAACTGGGAGTGGCTCTGTACCCAAGTGGAACTTAGTAGTAAGTTTCCCTTGTTAGATAAACATAAAAACTAAAAAGTCCCCAGGAAGTTTTAGAACCTAAGAAAATACAAACACACACACACGTGCACATGCACAACAGAATTATCTAGTGCCTCCCAATTTGCATCTCAGTCAACTAACTCATTGGCCAAAGTGAGCTCTGCAGTGAGACTGAGCAAAGTTACTTGTGCAACAGCAAAGTTAAATGTAAACATAAATAGCAACAGGGTTTGTCGAGAGCTGCAGTGTTACTATCGTATGTTGTCCAAATAATGCACTTCCGGATAGAGACAGTTAACAAGAAGAGCCAGGAAGCTTTTTCCGTCTTGGAAGCAATGGCCAGGATGCTTTATAAATTGTGCGGCTTGCGATATCTGATCCTGGTATTCACCATACTGTTTACTTGATGTCAAGGATTCAAGAGCACTCAGAGCCTAAAAGACATGGAAGACAAGAGGGTTAACCACACAGGTGTGTAGCACATCTACTGTTACCAGCTGGTACCCCCATGAACCTCCAGGGAAGCCTATGGAACTGGACTTTGAAGGCCCAAAGGCAGGCACTGGTTAACCACGAGCAGAAGGGGCCAGCAACCCAAGCTTCTGGCACTTTTGCTGCCTTCCACATCCAGCCTTCCCTCTTCCTGGCCTGTGCTGTTTCCCAACCTTTCCCCACAGAGAGCCACCACTGCGGCCAGGCTGGTCTTACCGCCTTGTCCTCCTCCCCGCAATGCCAACAGTGGCCCCTCCCCGCCAGGTCATCTGCTGCCTCTCTTCCTGGAGCCCCAACCGGAAATCACAGGCACCTGTTTAATTTGCTATTGGGTTTGTTCTTAGGTCACAAAATAATGTCGTATTAAACGGTCTAACTGGATGAAATGCAAAAGAAACCGGCGGCTAAGCACTGCTGCAGGTAAGCATTAAGGTAGCCCTCTCAGCCAGCAAGAATAAAGCATACAGAAACGATGATGTTCCCATGACTCGCTTCAGGAATAAATAAACATTCTCTAATTTCATAACTTTAACTTTTCCTTCCTTTATAGTGGGAGAAGAGCAGGGAAAAACACTGTATTTGGAGAAAACAAAAAACCAGAACAATGTTCTTGGGGGTGGCCAGTTTTGTTTTCCAACTGTGCAACCTCAACCCCCACTCCCCTCCAGGATTCCCAATGTGAACCATGAAGTCCCTCACTCTTTCCCCTCTCATTCATGGGGGCCACTGTCCTAGAGAATACAGAATATGGAATTTGCTTGGTTCAGTAAACAAGGAGGGAGAAGATTTTTCTGAGGTTGGTAAATGAACTGGCAGCTCAGAAATAAATCACCAGGGAGCTGAACACAGAATTCTTAGGATTGAAAACAAACAGCTGAAGGGATTTTGGTACCAAGCTGACTGCTGTGTGAAGAGTTCAATCTAAGAGCAGGACTCAATGGGGACAGGCACTTCCAGTAACCACAGTGTCCGTATATCTCTCTCTCTCCTTTCTTTTCTTAAATTTAGCCCCCAAAATGGTCTACTTTGACAGTTTGCCTAAGAGTAATCATTTTATAAAAAGGTGACTTGTTTCAAGTCTGAAAATCCTGATGACAAGTACACATGGGTACGTGCGGGGAGTCACCACTTTAAGTCTAAAGGAACACAGGCAAGGAGAGGCGAGGCCTGGGAGGCCGGGTGGCCACAGCTAAAGGAAAACCCATGCTCCAGTACTGGTGGACACGGGAGAGCAGAGGACTTTCCAAATGCACCCTCAAATGCATCGCACTGACTTCACGACCAGCCTCAGGAGAGTCTCCTGCCCACCTGTGGTGGTTCACATATGGCTCATACACGAGCTTAGGGATGCCAATAGTCATCTAGTCAGTTCATGACAGGTAGTGGGTATTGCAGAAACCCAGATGCCTGTGAAGACCTGCTGATTGTATCGCTTGATCTTTGCTCTTAGTAACAAGATATCACACTGCACATGGCTGGCTTAGATGTCACAAAGCTGCAAAAGAAGAAGAGCTAAGGATCCAGGCAATTACCACTGAGACAGGACCACACAGTGGCAAGAGCGTGAAGCCCAGCCCCAGCACTCATTAGCTGTGTGACTGGGGCCACATGACTTAGCTACTTTCTGTCTCCATTTCTTCATCCACAAACCAGGATAATAAAAGTTCCTGTGTTCTGAGGTTCTTATGAGGATTAAATGAAACCTTAACTGACTAACACCAAGTGAGTTAAAACTTAGAACAGAACCTGGCATGTAGTAAGTGCTCAAGAATGCTGGCCCTCATTTTATATTACACAACTTTGTACCTGGCCAGGCTGTTCATAAGTGAAAATAGTTACAGGAATGGGACCACTGCCATGTGGCCTTCCACGTTTTTAAAACAAACTACAATTTCTCACAGCTACCATTTTGTCTGTGTTAGGTTATTCCAACAGCCAACAGTGGTCAACCTCCAGACTCACAAAACAGGAGCCACTTCTTTGGTTGCAAGTTAAAGCTCAGCTAATCTCCAACAGTGCGAACTGTGGCCACAGCTGCTGTGTCAGTCCCCGGGCCCAGCACGCGGCAGGCCAGTGGGTAGTCACATTCATCAGAACCAAATTCAATCCTAGACTGGCTGGCCCCTCGCCTTGCTTCTTCTACAATGGCAGTAACAGTGCTTTAGGCAAACGCCTACAACAAAAATTGGTTTAAAATCTGAGGCAGGCATGTGCGGTAACCATTTTCCAGTAAGTGAAGCCCCCTGAAGGGCATGCTATGCTACTGCAGATCATCATCTCATCATGTGTAAAGACTACAGCTGCCACCGCCCCACCTCCTGGAGAAGGCCAAGTAGAAAATTTCTCTTAACTGTAAAGTGTTTTTACTGACCTGCTGAGCTTTCAGGGTCAGATGTAATTCAGAGCCAGGCTTCAAACGGATCTGATCCTCAGTAGGAACCTGAACTGAAAGGAAGGCGGCCATGCCTCGGGCAACCACTCGGAACCTTAGGTGTAGGGAGAGGTCAGAAGAAATAAAGGACTAGTAAAGCAAGGAGTTTAAAATAAACACCACATTTTCTATTAAGAAACAAGATAAACACATTTCCAGACCTACCGTTACTGTTAGCCTCTTCAGGAAAATCTTAAATATGATCAAGAAGGAGCCTTAATCTTCCCTTTCATTATCACTGCCCAAACAATGTAAGTATAACTCAGACTCAAGAATGAAAGTGTGGCAAAGATGTAGATAATTGGAACTTGAAGACATTGCTGGTGGGAATGTAAAAAATGGTGCAGACCTTGCAGAAAACAGTTTGGCAGTTCCTCAGTAAGTTAAACACAGAGTAACCATATGACCCAGCAATTCCACTCCTGGCTATATATCCAAAAGAACTGAAAACAGGTGTTCTAATAAAAGCTTGTAACCGAATTTCCTAGCAGCACTATTCACAATAGCAACAAAAGTGGAAACAACCCAAATGTCTATCAACTGAAATGGATAAACAAAATGTGGTATATCCATATGATAGAATATTATTCAGTCATGTATCAGACAATGCTCCACTGCTATTCATGGGGTTTTCACGGCCTATTTTTTTGGAAGTGGGTGGCCAGGTCCTTCTTCCTAGTCTGTCTGTCAGTCTGGAAGCTCCACTGAAATCTGTCCACCATGGGTGACCTTACTGGTATTTGAAATACCAGTGGCATGGCTTTTAGCACCACAGCAACATGCAGCCACCAGAGTACGAGAACTGACAGATGGTGATGTGGTTCCCGGACCGGGAAATGAACCCAGGCTGTGGCAATGAATGCTGAATCTTAATCACTACACCCTCAGGGCTGGCTCCATAAAGCCAGAAAGTCAAGTAGTGGTTGCCAGAGACTTAGGGAAGCAGGGAATAGAGAGTGACTGCTTAATGGATTTCCTTTTGGGGTGAGGAACAGGTTCTGGAACTAGATAGTGGTGATGCTTGCCACAACATTGTGAGTGTATTAAATGCCACTGAAGTGTACATTTTAAAATGGTTTCCATGATAAATTTTATGTTATGTGTATTTTACACAGTTTAAGTGAATCAAAATCACATAGTCCTGCTAAATTCTACCATAAACAAGAAACATGACGTGAACTGCTTTGAACTGGGTGGTTTCCAAAGTCGCAACAATAGGATGGGCTATTCCACAAGAGTGCTGACACCAGAATGGTACGAGAGCTCTTTCCAACACTGATGAGGGCTTTAAAAGAAAACCACGATGCAAATAAATACTATGAGATAAAATAAGTGGCTAGTGGCACATTCTCATTACTTGTCTTTCTCATCAGTTAACTCTAATTCACCTTGACTTAACAGTTCCACTACACTGAGTCCCTCACGGGATCTGGACTGCCCTCATTCAGTGCTCTCAGCGAAGCAGCTGACTCGGGTATTAACCTAACACTGCACACCACTGCCAGCTCAAAGCCAAAAAGAAATCAGTGTGGTCAGGTTATAAAGCCAAAGTACAACAAATAATACTACTAAAAAATTTCTTTGAACATAAAACTTGTTTTAAAATGGGAAAAAATAAACATGCTTTCTAAAATATAAAAATGCTGTCAGGCTCTGACCTTTTTTGCTTGATCTCTGGGGAAAACCTAGCTCCTAAATTGGAAACACTCCTAAAGTATCACGTCCCCTAGGTAGGTAGAGACGTCTGAGGCCTGTACAGAAGAGCACTGGCAGGTGCTCCCTTACCTGTTAGACAAGGGTGACTTCCGGCCCAGGCCAATGGCCCCGAGAATGCCGGAGCTGAGCCTCTCCTCGGCCAGCAGGTTCTGCCTGCTCTGAAGCATGAGCAGAATTCGCACGACGGATTCCGTCAAGACCGAGTCACCCTGCTCCGTCTGGGTCAGGGACAGCTGCAGGGCCTGGTGCCACCACAGAAACAGCTTTGCTTCTTCGTGCACAGAGCTGGGGGGAGGCCCAGGAGGAAAATGAAGTCAGGAATGGGTTCTTTCCACTCCCACATGACCAAAAGTCCACATTTGAGTTTTCAGTATAAGGGACATTCAGTACTTTAAAAGCCTACGCTGTTGGTTAATAACGTTAATCAAGTAATGGGACTGTAACAGCTATGATTTCTTGAACACGTACTGCATGCCAGACACTGTGTATGAGCTTTATGTTCCTTCACTTAACCCACATAACAACCCAATGAGTCAACGCTGTTATCCCTACTTAGCTGATAAGGAAGCTAAAGGTGGTGCCTCAAAGTGCCTGTTTTAGGAAATAAAAAAACCCGCCCAGAAAATTCGCCCAAACAAGAAAAAATTTTTCTAAAACTAGTGTCACTGTACCTTATAGCCTTGTTTGTTTCTTAGGTATCACTTAGTTCTGTGCACTTAAAGGAATGCTTACTTAAACCCTAAATCCCAAGTTAACCGTCTGACACAGCAGCCAGAGAGCCACCATACCTTGGATAGACCTGTTCCAACCACTTGCTTAAGGTGAGCAGCACTTTCATCTCATTCCTCAGAGTCTGTTCGCTATTCAAACACTGAAGCAAGTAGACATAAAGAGTCAAGTAACTGCCAAGGGACAGGCACTCCTGCAGAAATTCTTCCATGGTGAGCTCAGGAACTTGAAGGGACACCAGAATGGGGCCCCATCCTACATTCTGATTGAGAGAGCCTAAGAACACCAAGAGGAGACACAGGATTAAAAGCAAGAATCAAACTATTTAACTACTCTAATGAGCCTTTCACTTGAAGTTTCACGTCAAGAAAACATGGCTCACCTTAGCCCAGGGGCCACAAAGTGAACTGTGCCTCGAGGCTTAGACTGCAAAGCCCTCATGCGAAATGCCTGCGCCCTGGCTAGCCACTGTAGACGGTTAAGAAATCAGAATTCAGGGCTGCAATTTTATAAGTCACCTTTCTCAGTGTATTACGATCTTCAATCATATAATAGATTCTGCCTGTCCCAGTTACCTAAGAATTTTAACTTTACCTAGTGCCATTTTTAAGTATGTTATGCTTTTCCAAGGGAAATTATTATTCTTCTAGCCATAAGCATTTTTACTTATCAAAGCTTGGTTTGACTCATATGTCTACAGAAATTCTTGAAAATGTTTCATAAATTGAAAAAAGCAATTTTGATTTTAGTTACAAATAACAAACAAATTTGGAGCAAGAGTGTTATCCTAATGGTTCTCAATTCTTTAAGGGGAATGAGTGTGGGGTGACATGGTGACATGCACAGCACCTTCCATGGGGGGACTCGGGGACACAGACTGCTCATGGGTTGTCGAGAAAGGGCAGGAGGCAGGTTACAGGCACTTCTTGGCCTTCTCGCTCCAACCCCCTTCTTTCTCTCCTACTGTGTGCACAGAGTGGAGTATCTGGCATCAGAGTGGAGAAGCGCTGTTCTGGGCAAGTCTTACCCAGATTGGGCTGTTTCCAGAATCTGAGAGTTTAGAGGTAGGGAATAAGAAAAACAAGAGGAAAGGGGAAGGAGGCAAGGATACTTCTTCATAATAGTTTAAAAGATGTGACCAAAAGCAATACAAAGACTTCTATGAAATTCATTTTAACAAGTGATAAAATAGGGAAAATTAATATAGTGGGTCATTATTATATAGATTCTGGCTTATAGAATTTGTTTTGAGGACTATGCCTAGGCCTGTGGCTTGCCTATCATAAAAGGGTTGGTGTGACACTCTAAAACCAATGTAAAATGAATGAGAGGTTCCCTCCTTTGAAACATGATTGTACCAACAGACATGGGCCATAGGTTCTCATGCTAACTGCAGATCTCTACAAAAAAGAAAACACAGATTCCAAAACATCAATAACATACACAGAGAAATTAGAGTGGTACAATCCCCCACTGGGAAGGCTCTGGAAAGGTGTCTCCTTCAGACATAGCTTTGATCTTCCCTGGAAGACACCGACCTAATGAGAGCCTGAGATGACCGTTCTCTTACCTTCTTTGAAGTAGGCAGTGATGCAGGCTTCCGTGGTCTCAGCCATGTGGCGGACGGAAGCCAGGCTCTGGCAGGCTGCTGTTAAAAGGGGCAGCACCACCAGCCCGTGCACTTTCTGCCCAATCCAGGTCCGGATACTGCCCCGGAGGAACTCTGCGGTTGGAATAGTCGCATTGTTCATCATCATTAGGACTTCCATAAAGAGGCTGCTGAGGGCCATGTGGCGGGTCTGGCTGTCCATGTCTGAAGGGGAACATAGACACACACCCGTGAAAGGCTGCTGGGAGGCAATACGAACGTGATCAAGGGAATGACAGTGCTTCAGTCGAGCTGCTCTCCAGACGGATTTTACAATTCTAGAGGCTGATTTCAAGGGACCAGGAGAACTAGATGGTGTTTAGCTTTTAAGGATAGGATGTGGCACACAAGCACTTTGTAAGAGCAAAGGAGGAACTACTGCAAGATCCTTGGTTACAGAGTGTGGCTGAGGAATACTTTAAAAATAGACATATCAAGCTGGTGTGTGAGAGTAACTTTTCACCAGAATATGCTTAATTAGTCCTGATTTTCCAAACTTTGCTATTTGGAAAACCAAATACATAGATCTATCAGTCTTAGAAACAGTACCTCCACTCCTACCACAGCCAAAGTTGTTGATAATTCTAGAGTGATTTACAAGGAATAAAGGCTATTACTTAAAACTAAATAGAAAAGTAAGGAAAGGAAAAACCTTATTAAAGGCTCTTACCAGCAGCTCTTTCTTTGTTTTTTAAATAAGAAAAATGGACAGACTGGTAATATAAATGTGTCTTTCAAAGAAATTAAGAGGTAAGGGGCCAGCCCCATGGCACAACGGTTAAATCTGCACGGTCTGCTTCAGTGCCTGAGGTTCACCGGTTCGGATCCCGGGTGTGGACTACACACCGCATATCAAGCCATGCTGTGGCAGGCATCTCACATATAAAACAGAGGAAGATGGGGACGGATGTTAGCTCAGGGCCAACCTTCCTCAGCAAAAAAGAGGAGGACTGGCAGCAGATGTTAGCTCAGAGCTAATCTTCCTCAAAAATAAATAAATAAAAAACAAAAAAAATTAAGAGGTGAAAAGAGAATAATTAGAACAAAAAAAGAGCAAATTCATTTTATAAGAGAACTGCAAATGAGGAGGTTACTGAGGTAGATTCCTTCGTCACATCCAAAAATAGAAAATACGTTTCACTGAGAAAGTATGGAAAAAACTAATCAGCAGGCATAATTCTTGCCAACTGTTTCCAGCTTCCCTTGAGTTGGGTACATTTTCTTTAATGGAACAGAATTGTGGCTTTCTCACCACGAGGCTTCACTATTTATGTAGGGAAGTCTTACTCATCACAACCATCAAACCAAATTCACCCACTTGCACAGTGTTGTATAAACCTTAACCTAACGTTACTTACTACAAGACCTACTAATTATCAAATAAGGACTTCAAAAAAAAGTTTGAGAAAGACAATAACAGTATATGTGTGTGAATATATATTTTTTCCTCATATTTCTATGGGTATAAATATTCTTGGTAATAAAGGCCTTATCTCTGAATTTCAGCTGCTTAGCAATTTTTATTTTAAAATTTCTATTTTAATTATGACTCATAGGAACAAAAAAGTGACTGCAGTCACCCTTCTAATAGATCCAAGCCTCTCCCCTCCCTATTCATCACCCACACAGCCAACAAATGTTTTCTTAAAAACCAGATCTGTTCCCATCACTCTTCTGATTAAGATCGTTCTAGAACACCCTTATCTCCTTTGCCTGGCCAGCTATTATTATCCAACCTTCATGGCCCAATCATATATGACCAACTCTAAAACAGTTTCTCCAGTATTGCTTGCTAACTTTTCCTTCTGTTTTTCCTTTAACATTCACTAGGTGTTGCTGACTTGCAAAGCCAATACTAAAACTCTAGGTGCATTATCTCATTCCATACTTACAATATCCATATGAAACAGGTACGATTATCATCTCCACATTACAGATGAGGTTATACAACTTGTTCAAGGTCATACAGCTAGCAAATGTGAAGCCAGGCAGTTTGGTTCAAGAATCTTTTTTTTAATTACCATATTATATGCCCTCTATGATAAATCTATGTCGCAGAAATGTTTGAGAAATTTCTACTGATTTCCTGTTCACCAATTCCAACCAACTCAAAAAGCCACATGAGCTTTCATTACTATACTTCCATAAATATTACGGTTGTCTATTTTCAAACAGTATTTAAATAAACACAAAAATGTTTGTGAATTCATCCATGTTGTTGCAGATTTTCACTGCTTTAGAGCATTCCATTATATGAATATACAACGATATATATTATCATCCCTTCTACTGAACATATGGGCTGTTTCTGTTTTGCACCCCCTCAGATGCACAGCTACAGACATTGTTCATGTTTCCCAGGGCACAGTGCATACATTTCTTTTGGTATATACCAAGGAGTAGAATTCTGGGTCATGGGATATGTAAACTAATAGACGACACCAAACTTTTAAAACTAGTTGTAGGAGTTTACTCTATGATCAGCACTAAATGAAAGTTACACTGATCCACATCCTTGCCAACACTTGGTATTGAAACCTTTTTAATTTTAGCCATTCTGATGGATGTGTCAGAGTATATCACTAAGGTTGTAATTTGCATTTCTCTGATTATTAACAAGGCTTAGCATGTTTTCATATGTATATTGGCCATTTAGATATTCTTTTTTGTAGAATGTCAAATCAAGGGTCTTGTTTGTTTTCTTCTACAGCGTTTTCTTCTTCCTTATGTTATCCAATGTGATAATTTTAGTCATTCATATTTAATGTAATTACTGATGTAATTGGGTCTAAATTTACTATCTTGAAATATGCTTTCTGTTTATTCCTCCTACTCTACATTCTTTTTTCTCTGTTTTATCTCTTTTGGATTATTTCTTATTATTCTACTTTTTCTCTTTTTTAGTTTGGAGGTTAAACACTCTTTTAATATTCTTATAGTGGCTGTCTTACAAATTACAGCATGCATTCCTGACTTTTCAGTCTGATGTTAGCTGGCTCGCAGACAATGCAAAGGCTGTGAAACATTCTCACCCCTGGTGCCCTCCCTACTGTTGCCACAACCCAGTAAGACCTTACTCCTACTGCTGTTTCATTTAGTCGTTTTCACTGTGAATCTAAACTCACAAAGATTCATTATGAATCTAAATTCATCAAGATTTCACTTAGATTTACCTACACATTTACCAGTGTCACTGTTTTTCATCCTTAGTCTCTTCCTATTTATCTTCTATTATTATTTCCTTCCTTCTACAGTCTTTGGTTGTATTTTGTTGTTCTTTTTATAACTTCTTAAGGTGGATTCTTACTTTATTAACTTTCTGTTTTATAAAATTTTAACATAAGCATTTAAGGCCATGAAATTAAGTCCCAATTTAGCTGCATCCCACAAGTTTAGATGCATTCTGTTTTTTATCCAGTTCTAAATATTTCAAATTTCTGTCATGATTGTTCCTTTGGTCGTCAGTTATTTAAAGGTTTGCTTCTTAATTTTCAATGCATAGTTCCCCCCTTCCTCCATCATATTTTGTTGCTGATTTCTAAGTTCTGTGGTTAGAATATGTGGCCTGTTTGATACCAGTCCTCTGGGATTAGTTGAGACTTACTTTAGTCTAATAAGGGGTCACGTTTCTTGACTAATACAGTGAGAGTAATACAGTACGCATTCTGCATTTGCAGGGCACATCATTCTCTACATCCCCATCACACCAGCTGTGCTATTCAGACTTCCTATAGCCTTACTGATTTTCTGTCTATTTGATCAAATACTGTGAGACAGACGTGTGTCAAAATCTCTCATTTTGAGTGAATTTGACATTTCTCTTCCTAGTTTTGTCAAGTTCCACTTAACACATTTGCTACTGTTATTAGGTACAAATAAGTTTAGAATTATTATATATTCCTAGTGAACTGAAGCTTTTATCAATTTTCAATGACTCTCTTTATCTCTACTAATGCTTCTTTCTTTTTTGTTCTTTTTTCTCATGCTACTTCAAGGCAGGAAAACACACTAGAGATCATGTGGCTCTGTAACTCTTTCTGCCTTATGGTCTTATCTGTCTAATGTTAATAATACATCTACGCCAGCTTTCTATTTAATATTTTCCTAAGGATTGCCTTACTGAATGCTATCTATACCCCACGCTTTAGACGTACTTCTTTTACAAGAGCGTAAAGCTGGATGTTGTTGATTATTAGTCCAGTCTGACAATTTTTGTGTTTTAACTGGAGTATCGGTCCTTTTACATTTACTGATATATTTAAAATTTACCATTTTATTTTGGTTATTTTTCTCACCTTCTCCATGCTTCTTTTCTTGCCTTCTTTGGATTAAATACATTTTGGCCATTGCTTTTGCTTTTGATCTCCCTCTAATAATTTGGAAATTATACATTTTATTTCTATGCTTTTGGTGAATTTCTTAGAATTTTTAACATTCATATTTTATCAAAGTAGAAATTTAATAAATTTCTTGACCCTTCAAACACTACAACTTTAGAATGCCTTTAATTCAACCTCCTTCCTAACTTATATATACTGTGGTCACATAATTTAATTTTGGCTTTTGCTTTTTACACCCCTAAATGCACGACTATTGTAGTTTCATATAGCCAGTTTTTGTTTCTATTTACACCACCTTCCCTGCTTATTTTTCCTTCTTGTAATTCAAACCTTTTACCTATGATCACCCTACTTCTACCTAAAGAACGTGCTTTAGTATTTCCTTTAGAGATGTCTACTAAATCAGACACTCTCAGCATTCAATGAAAATATCTTTATTTCACCCTCATCCTTAAAGAATTTTTGCCAGTTTACAATTCCAAGTTATAAGTCATGTCCTCACAGCAAACAGAAGTTGTCCCGCTGTCTTACCACTTCCTTTGTTGTTACTGAGAAGTTGGCTATCAGGGTAAACGTTGTTCCTTTGTAGGTAATGTCTTTCCTTCCTGTATATAAAGTTCTTTTCTTTGTCACCAGACAGCCTCACTCTCTCTTCAGCTATTGCCTCTCCCGTGTTCTATATCTCCTGCCCTTCTGCAACTTACCTATTAAACTTTAATTACAATTTTTATATTTTTCACTTCTAGAATATCTGATTCTCTCTCAAATCTGCATATTTCTATAATCCCTTGCTCCTCTCTTATTCCATCAAATATATTAAAAATATTTTTTTGTTTACTGTGCTAATTATTTCACTATCTGACATCTTTACATGTCTGACTGCTGACTGTTGTTCTCTGCTGACTTGACTGTGGTGCCCTGTTTCCCTGTGTTTGTTTGTGTTTTTTTGAGGAAGATTAGCCCTGAGCTAACATCTACCACCAATCCTCCTCATTTTGCTGAGGAAGACTGGCCCTGAGCTAACATCTGTGCTCATCTTCCTCTACTTTATATGTAGGACTCCTGTCACAGCATGGCTTGACAAGCGGTGTGTAGGTGTGCACCCAGGATCCAAACTGACAAACCCCGGGCTGCTGAAGCGGAACGTGTAAACCTAACCTCTGCACCACCAGGCCAGCCCCTTTCCCTGTGTGTTTTACGACTTTTTTTTTTTCTTTTTTACTGTGAATTCATATTCCTTGGAACTCTGAGGCCTCAGTTGAAGACGAGTTCCTCCAAAGGGGCTCTGTGGTTGCTTTCTGCCAGGCATCTGGTGGCACTGGCAACTGAAAATTACTTTAAACTCTCAGGTTGAAGGGCCAGCCCAGTGGCATAGTGGTTAAGTTCACACACTCCATTTCAGCAGCCCAGGGTTCATGGGTTCAGATCCCAGATGCGGACCTACACACTGCTCATCAGGCCACACTGTGGCAGTGTCCCACATACAAAATAGAGGAAGACTGGTATAGAGGTTACATCAGCGACAATCTTCCTCAAGCAAAAAGAGGAAGATAGGCAATAGATGTTAGCTCAGGGACAATCTTCCTCACCAAAAAAATTAAATAATTAAATGAAAAATAAACTCTCAGGTTGAGAGGGTTTTTTTTAGACAATTTAGGTAGTATGAATTCTTGCTTTAAACTCACATTTTCAAAAGAGGTATCTTTTCTCCCCATCACATAGACATTTGACCCAAGAGCAAGGTCAAACAGATACTGTCTTTGCTTTCCTCTCCCAGGGCCGGGTTTATCTCTAGCTTGCGTTACACTGAAGATGCCATCCTGTGGGGTTACACATGGGATCTCCTTTTAGGCTCCCACCTTAGGCAGGCCTGGGCTTTACTGCCTCCCCCTAACCTAAGAAGGTTCAGTAAAACCCTTCAAGGTGAAAGCCAGCCTCAATAGTCCATCTGCCTTCATGGGTTCCTCTTTCACTTAGTTCTGACCTCTGAGCTCTTCTGCCACCTTGTTGATAAAGTTTAATTTTTGGTTTCTTAGAAACATTTTATCCAGCATTCTTGTTTTCAGCAGGAGAGGCAGTCAGGATGTTCAGTCCACCAAACTGCTGGGAGCAGGAGCTCTCCACACAAAGTTTTCTACGAGCCTACACAAGGTGATTATGAAGAGACCTCCCAGTGAAAGCCAAACACCTAGGAATGCTGCTTCCTGGGTCTCCAGTGACGTCTAATCATCACAGCCAGTCACCTAACTTATCCCCCCGTCCAGTTACCCTCACACCAGCAAGTGACAGTGTCCACCCCTACTCAAGTTCTTAATGTCCATGCTTCCCCCAGTGCTGAGATGACACAGTGTCCCTAGGATCCAGTCACCTCTCTGACCACTGCTTCTCTAGAAACAGGAATGATAGCGTCCTGACCATCCTCCTGGTCTCACAAGGCCTTACACAGCAGGGATTCATTTACTGAACGAACACGTGACTTCCCCGTGGTCACTTACCAGGCGGGTCAAAGACAATGATATCATCCAAGAGCTTAGACATTTCCTGTTCCAGGACTGCTAAGGTGATTTTGCCATTTTGTTCCAGGGAGCTGAGGAATTGAACCATCTGATGAGTGAAGGCTCGGCATTTTGGAACTGCATCCTGACAATAAAAAAAGGATCCTTCAAATGAATCCGTGCAAGCAGTGTTAACTGAGCATTTCCTGAGAGCATGGCTCCACATTGACCGCTCCAGTCGGGAGTGGAGAGGACAGAGGAGGAAGCCACACAAAGACAGGTGTGTCTAACTAAGGGCCTGTGTCTAGGGATATGCAAATCTGTGGTAACACTTAGACTAGAACCCACATACTCCCAAATGCCAGTACAACACTCTTCCTTCTTAACTATATTAATAAGAACATTAACTACAGATTAATTACTTGCCAGGAACTTTCCCCAAAACTTTTATGTTCTTTACCTAATTTAATCCCCACAATAACACTTTGAGGCCAACTCATCCTCATCATCATCATCATCATTATTTCCAACTCAGACGAGAAAACTGAGGTCAGAATGGCAGTAGCTGGGGAGATGAGTTTGTCAGATCGCAAACTCATCCTCATAATTTCCCTGCCACTCTGCTGCCAATGACATTGAGACGCTAAACCAACTGCCCCCTGCCAGCCCTCGATCCTGTTGCCCTCTTGTTAGTTAGCATGTGATACTACTAGTAAGAAATGGTTTACCAAAAGACATACATAAAACTAAAAGATTTGAGAGGCCAAAATATGAGTACACATGATATGCATCCTCCAACTTTTTCTACTGAGCTGTCACAGAGTTCGAGACTGTCCTCAGTAGCACTTACGCTACTACCAGTCCTGGAGTTACTCTCTGCCTTTTAAAGCTTCCACTCAACTTACAAGATGTTTCTGGCTGTCCGTAGGAATGCAAAGTCCTGCAGACACTTTCAGGAGCTTCACAACTAATTCAGCAGAAGGTTCCTTTGCCAGGATGATGGATGGCTGGTAATGGCTGCTGAAATAACCTAGCACACTCTGGTATGAGACAGTATCCACAAGATGCCATGAAAGTGAGCTTGTCTGTCCAAGGAGACTAAGTAGAGGTGAATCCTAAAAATGAAATACATATTCCTTTAGTTCCAGAGATCCCATTTCCCCAGAAATACATGTCTCTACCTAGTCTATGGAGTGACCATTAAGATGACCTATGATAAGCATAGAACAGTTAAGATGGCAAGGAAGTATCTACTCTACTAGGACTAGTGTACTAGTGTACTAGCACTGAGTATTAGTGAAAGTAATAAGCAAAGTCTTGGCAAAAACACATTAACGTTAAGATTCCTAAGTATTCAGAACTCAATTTTCAAAGCAACTGTCTGATCTAGCAATTAATGAGATGTAAAATAAAATTTGATTTTTATATTCTAACTCAGTGTGGTTTCCATAATCTAGGTTTGATTAAGAACTATCCAAGAAAATTGGGGGCCCAGGTGAAGGCACATCTCATACGCCAAGCATATGTTCACACTGATAGAGGTATTAAGGAAACAACTGAAAAACTACAACTTCATGGAGCGTGAGGATTAGGGGGCCTTGCCAAGTCTCCACCCCAGGCTCACCAAACTTACTGTTTGATCTACCAGTTGATCTTCCTTTGCCAATAAAATCATCATGAAAAGGAGGCAGACAATCATGCTCCGAGTCTCCGGGTGGGGACTGGGACTCCAGGCATCAGAGAGCACACTGACCCAGTTGACTTCACAGAGCACAGACCCCAAAAACAAGAAGCAGCTCTTGGGGCTTCCTCGTTCCACCTCAAAGGAAACAAATTAAAATGAGTGCTTTGCTTTAAGCTGTCTATATATCTTGAAAATGTATATAAAACCATGTTTACAAAATTATATTTTAAAAAAACAATACTTCTTTCCCAAATTATAAAAATCACCCATAATCCTACTGCCTAGAGATTTAGACTTAACATTTCTAGTATCTTTCCTTCCATACTCAGTGTATGTGCACATTTTTCAGCTTGTTTGGAGTTAATTATTTATTCCACTAATTCTTAACAGGAGGGGAACGACCTTCCCTAGCTCCCCCAGGGTGGCGAATCCCTGCCACGGTTAGTCACCAGTACTCAACTCTACTCCATTTATAAAATCACAAATGGAACTTGGTCATGATTCACGTCCTCCCATTACTACCATCATTATATCATGCTTACTACTTATTTCTTACCCTTGTGGAAAATGATTCTTCAACCTCCTTCATAATCTGTTCTCTATGCTCACTCTCAATCCTTTCAAAAAATATACCTTATTATGCTAACAAGACACAAAGAACTGAAAGGTTCCCAGCTTCTGGGCAGGTCAGGGTCATCTATCGTTAGACTAAAACTCCTAGAGACACAGAGAGTCGACAGCATCCCTTTAAAGACCATTCTACTATTGAATCTATCAGATCGCTAAGGCTGCCCTCTCACTTAAACGCTCTCTCACTGCTCTTTAAACAGACCTTTGCTTCCATGTTCATAATGGTGATGAACTTCTACTTAGTGTCTGTCTCATATACTAAACCCAGCTATAAAATCATTCTTAATCTTGTATTTCTGCAAGACACCTGTCTTCAGTTTTCCTTACATCTCAGCTACAGGGAAGTGGCTGACAAGAGCAGCACTGGGTGGGGTCTCCATTTGCACTGAAAGACCACAGTAAACTTTACTAATTGTCATAAATAACTGTGCAGTTGCAGTAATTAAAGTACTTAAAGTGTCTCAATAATAAATGTGACATGAAGTTAAGAGTAAACACTAATGAACTGGTAACTATGAACAAATAAACTGAAACAATTGTAAAAAGCTAAGACAAGATCATGAAGGGATTTTTAAAATAGGAACTTAATAGGAACAAAAATGCCTGACTGGTATGTAAGTGACACAGCTGTGCCTGTTTTTTGCAACAATTGTTTCTATGGCAAAGACCCGCACACACTTACTGGCACTTAATCCAGGTCATTTCAGGTCTTTATGATGATGATGCATCATTGGTTGTTACAATGCACTTCTACCTCCTACAATGTAATTACTCCCTTGCATAACTGGTTAAAGAAAGTAACAGCTTGAGTACCAATTTACATTTTGCTTTAAAAGAATGTTTAACAATAAGCATTTCTAATGATACTGTCCTAGAAAAACTTGCATATACAGAAATACCAAGATTGAACATGATGGTCATTAAACTATGAACTCACCTGGCAGTATTACTAAAGTCTAGGGGACAACTGCCACATTACAGATAAAATCTTTCTCTGGGTTTTAAAAATGATCCTGTAAATGTTTTCCAGCTATCTACTAACACAACGAAACGATTTCCATGGAATGCTGCTTTACACAAGCTCCATTTGGGCAATCCAGAATGCAGGCACAGTCCACTTTGGCACACACAGCAACTGTGCCTAAAAACCGCAGTGAACAGGCTGCTCCTCAGAAGCCCAGCTGTGACATGGAGAGGGAAGGACTCACTTTGAAGAAGGCCTCCATGAGCTTCTGGTCAGGGTGCAGGTCCCTCCATGGGAGTTTCCGATAGGCACTATGAAAAGCGTACAGAATGAACTCTGGCATTTTGGGTGCTGTACATGCTTCAGAATAATGCATCAGGTGTAACCGAAGGGCTCCTTCATCACCTGGCAACAGCTTATCTAAAATCGAAAAAGAAAATACAGCCAAAGACCTTTTGGTTTATCTTAATAAAAACAGAGAAAGTGACATCAGCATCATGGCAGAATGAGCCATTCCCTTAGTCTCTCTCCAGTAAGTTACAACCAATCAGACATCCATTAACCAAGAGACAATTCCCTACAAAGCACAACAGGACTTCTGAGAGATCTATGCAGCCATACATCTGAAGGTGGAGGTACTGGATACCTGGAAAACAGTGGAAGGAGGTGAGCAGATCTCCACTACCTCCCCAGCAGCAGTAGTCTACGTCACGGATCCTCACAGCAGCCAGTGTGCAACTATGCAAAGTGGAAGATCAGGCAGGCCTGCACACGAATAGCTTCACTTATGGAGTTGCAGCCCAGCCTGCAGAAATGCTGCATACCGAGTGGCGGAGCTCAGACACTGTGTGAGCACCCCCACCAGGTGCAGCAGCCTGTGAGCGCAGAGTGGACCCACCTGTGCATGAAAGAAAAGTGCCCCTCCCCACCGCATAGTGTACCTACTGCACCAGTCCCCAGTCAAGGCATCAGATCTACAGCAAAGCACCTACGTGAGCGTGTGTGACCACCTAAGCGTCTGTGGCCAGTGGGCAAACACAGACAAGCCCTATCAGCACAACTTCCAGCAGACGCAGTGGCTTCAGAAAACACAGCTCCTGCCACCACCCCCTGAGTGGTGGCAGGTGGAATCTACAACCTGATACTACCGCTATGCGCTGGCAAAGGATCACTTCATCAAACACCACAAAGAACTACATTAACACTCCAGAGCAGGATGACAATGACAAATCTCAAGAAACAAACCCTGAAGTCACAGAAATTTACAATCTAATGACAGAGAATTCAAAATAGGTGTCATAAAGAAACTCAAGGAGTTACAAGAAAACCTAGAAAGACAGATCCATGAGCTCACAAATATAATTAATAAGCAAAAGGAATTCTTCAAAAAAGAGATTAAAACTCTAAAAGAAAACCAAACAGAAACTCTGGAGATGAAGAAGACAATGAATGAGATAAAAAACAATCCAGAAACCATAAAGAACAAACTTGACATTATAGAGGACAGAATTAATCATTTAGAGGACAGAGATAGAGAAATGCTTCAGGTGGAGGAGGAGAGAGAATTAAGATTTTTTAAAAAAATGAAGAAATTCTTCAAGAAATATCTGACTCAATTAGGAAATGCAACATTAGGATTACAGGTATTCCAGAGGGAGAAAGGAGAGCTTGTTCAAAGAAATAATAGCTGAGAACTTCCCAAACCCAGGGAAGAAACTGGACTTACAAGGATATGAATCCAATAGAACTCCTTATTACATCAATGCAAAAAGACCTTCCCTAAGGCATATAATAGTAAAACTGGCAAAAGTCAATAACAAACAAAATACATTAAGGGGAGCAAAGCAGAAGAGAATAATCTACCAAGGAACCCCTATCAGGCTTTCAGTGGATTTCTCAGCAGAAATCTTACAGACTAGAAGAAATTGGAATGATATATGCAAAATACTGAAAGCCAAACACTTCCAGCCAAGAATACTCTATCCAGCAAAACTATCCTTCACAAACAATAGAGAAATAAAAACTTTCCCAGATAAATGAAAGCTGAGGGAGTTCCCTGCCACTAGACTTGCCTTATAAGAAATGATCAAGGATGCCCTCACACGTGAAATAAAAAGGCAAAGGTTTACAAAGCCTTGAGCAAGAAAATAAATAGACAAAATCAGAAAACTGCAGCTCTCTATCAGAACAGGTTAGCAAACATTTAATTATAACATAAAAGATAAAGGGAAGGAAAGCATCAAAAATAACTATAAACACTTCATTTTAACCACAAACTCACAACACAAAACAGAATAATTTGTGACAACAGTAACTTAGACAGGGAAAACGAAAGGGATGGAACCTGCTTAGACTAAGGTTGACAAGAGCCTATCAGAAAATGGACTATCTCATCTACAAGATCTTTTATACAAACCTCATGGTAACTACTAAACAAAAAATCAGAGCAGAGACACAAATCATAAATAAAGAGAAAACTAAGAAAAACATCACAGAAAACCACCAAACTGAAACAGCAATCAGAAATACATAGGATGAGAAACAGGGAATACAGAACAACCAGAAAACAAGAGATAAAATGGCAGTATTAAGCGCTCATATATCAATAATCACTGTAAATGTTAAGTGGATTGATTTCTCCGATCAAAAGACACAGAGTGGCTGGATGGATTACAAAACAAGACTAATAATATGCTGCCTCCAGGAAACACATCTCAGCTCTAAAGACAAACACAGGCTCAGAGTGAAGGGATGGAAGATGATACTCCAAACTAATGGCAAACAAAAGAAAGCAGGTGTTGCCATACTTATATCAGACAAAGCAAACTTCAAGATAAAAAAGGCAGGGAAGACAAAGAGAGGCAGTATATAATGATAAAAGGGACACTCCACCAAGACGACAAAGCACTTATGAATATACATGCACCTAACACAGGAGCACCAAAGTATATAAAGCAACTATTAACAAATCTAAAGTGAGAAATTAACAGCAACACAATAATAGTAGGTGATCTCAACACCACACTTACATCAATGGACAGATCATCCAGATAGAAAGTCAGCAAGGAAATAGTGGCCTTAAATGAAACACTAGGTCAGATGGACTTAATAGATGTATAGAGAACATTCCATGCACAACAGCAGAACACACATTCTTCTCAAGTGCACACGGGACATCCTCAAAGATAGACCATATGATGGGAAACACAGTTAGCCTCCATAAATTTAAGGTGACTGAAATCATATTAAGCATCTTTTCCAACCACAATGCTACAAAACTAGAAATCAACTAGAAGAAAAAAGCTGGGAAAGTGACAAATAGGTGGACACTAAATAACATGCAACTGAACAACCATTGGATCAATGAAGAAATCAAAAAATTCCTGGAGACCAATGAAAATGAAAACACATCATACCAACTCTTATAGGATGCAGGAAAAGTGGTTCTAGGAGAGAAATTCATAGCAATATGGGCCTAAATCAACAGACAAGAAAAATCTCAACTAAGTAATCTTACACTAAACCTAACAGAACTAGAAAGAGAAGAATAAACCAAACCCAAAGTCAGGAAGAGGTGGGAAATAATAAAAATTAGAGCAGAAATAAATGAAATAGCAACTAAAAAAACAGTAGAGGGGCTGGCTTGGTGGTGCAGTGGTTAAGTTTGCATGCTCTGATTCAGTGGCCCTGGGTTCGCAGGTTCAGATCCTGGATGCAGATGTACACACTGCTCATCAAGCCATACTATGGCAGCATCCCACACAGAAAAACCAGAAGGACTTAACTAAGATATAAAACTATGTACTGGGGCTTTGGGGAGGAAAAAAAAGAGGAAGACTGACCACAGATGTTAGCTCAGAGTCAATCTTCCTCACCAAAAAGCATACCTTTAAAACAAAAAAGAAAACAAAACAAACGGGAGAAAGGATCAATGAAACTAAGAGCTGGTTCTTTGTGAAGGTAAGTAAAATTGGCAAACTCTTAGCCAGACTCACTAAAAAAAAGCAAGAAGGAACAACAAATAAAATTAGAAATGAAAGAGGAGAAATTACAACAGATACCACAGAAATACAAAGGATTATAAAAGAATACTATAAAAAACTACATGCCAACAAATTGGATAAACTAGAAGAAATGGATAAATTCTTAGACTCAAACAACATCCCAAAACTGAATCAAGGAGAAATAGAGAAGCTGAAAAGGCCAACTACAAGTAAAGAGATTGAAACAGTAACCAAAAACCTCCCAAAAAACAAAAGTCCAGGACCAGATGGCTCCTCTGGAGAATTCCGTCAAACATTCAAAGAAGATTTAATACCTATCCTTCTCAAACTATTCCAAAAACTTGAAGACAGAACGTTTCCTAACTCATTTTATGAGGCCCACATCATCCTGATACCAAAAACAGACAAGGACAATACAAACAAGGAAAATACTGCTGATGAACACAGATGCAAAAATCTTCAATAAATATATGACTCCACTCATACGTGGAAGTTAGTATATTGACAAGGAGATCTGATCGGTGGTTACCAGGGAAAAGGGGGGATGGGGGGAGGGCACAAAGGGGGAAGTGGTGTACCCACAACATGACTAACAAAAATGTACAACTGAAATCTCACAAGGTTGTAATCTATCATAACATTAATAAAAAAAAAAAAAGAAACAAAGCTAAACTGCAAAGCTGTTTAAGATTATTACCTGTGAAATACAAAGTAAAACGTTAAAATAGAATAAAAAAAAATCAAAATAGTCTAAGGATGAAAAGTATTGAAAACAAATTAATATAAATTCAAACTTTGGAACTTGTTTGTCCTAGAGTTTTTAAGAAGACAAAGATGATCTTAGAGGGCAGAACAAGTCCTCCTAATTCCTATTCCTGCAAATGTACTAGAATAAGTTATTCACAGGGAATAATAAACATTTGGAAGAACAAAGAAAAAAAATCTTCAATAAAATATTGGCAACACAACACAGCAATACATTAAAAGGATCATACACCATCATCAAATGGGATTTATACCAGGGACACAGGGATGCTTCAACATCCACAAATCAATCAATGTGATACACTACATTAACAAAATGAAGAATAAAAAATCACACGATCATCTCAATCAATGCAGAGAAGCATCTGACAAGATCCAACATCTATTTATGATAAAACTCCCAATAAAATGCATATAGAAGGAAAGTACCTCAACATGATAAAGGCCAAATATGACAAACCCACAGCTAACATCATACTCAATGGTGAAGAAATGAAAGCCATCCCTCTCCGAACAAGAACAAGACAAGGTGCCCACTCTCACCACTCTTATTCAACATAGTACTGGACGTTTTTACCAGAGTAATTTGGTAAGAAAAAGAAATAAAAGGTATCCAAACTGGAAAGGAAGAAGTGAAATTGTTTGCAGATGACATGATCCCACATGTAAACAATCCACCAGAAAACTATTAGAAATAATCAACAACTACAGCAAAGTGGCAGGGTACAAAATCAACTTACAAAAATCAGTTGCATTTCTATACACTAATAAAGAACTACCAGAAAGAGAACTCAAGAATACAATCCCATTTATAATCGCAACAAAAAGAATAAAATATCTAGGATTTAATTTAACCAAGAAGGTAAAAGACCTATACAATGAAAACTATAAGACATTATTGAAAGACATCAATGATAACATAAAGAAATGGAAAGATATTCCACGCAATGAATTGGAAGAATAAACATAGTTGAAATGTTCCTATTACCTAAAGCAATCTACAGATTCAATGCAATCTCAATCAGAATCCCAATGACATTCTTCACAGAAATAAAGCAAAGAATCCTAAAATTCATGTGGGGCAACAAAAGACCTCAAATAGTCAAGGCAATCCTGTGAAAAAAGAACATTGGAAGCATCACAATCCCTGACTTCAAAATATACTACAAAGCTATAATAATCAAAACAGCATGGTAAGGGCACAAAAACAGACACACAAATCAATGGAACAGAACTGAAAGACCAGAAATAAAACCACATCATGGACAGCTAATCTTCAACAAGGGAGCCAAGAACATACAATGGAGATAGGAAAGTCTCTTCAATAAATGGTGATGGGAAAACTGGACAGCCACATGCAAAAAAAATGAAAGTAGACCATTATCTTATGCTACATACAAAAATTAACTCAAAATGGATTAAAGACTTGAAGGCAAGATGTGAAACCATAAAACTCCTAGAAGAAAATATAGGTAGTACATTCTTTGACATTGGTCCTAGAAGCATCTTTTCAAATACCATGTCTACTTAGCAAGGGAAACAAAAGAAAAAATAAACAAATGGGACTACATCTGACTAAAGAGCCTCTGCAAGGCAAAGGAAATCAGGAACAAACAAAAAGACAACCCACCAACTGGGAGAAAATATTCACAAATCATATATCCAACAAAGGGTTAATCTCCAAAATATATAAAGGACTCATACAACTCAATAAAAAAAAAAAACCAGGGGCCAGCCCCGTGGCCGAATGGTTAAGTTTGCGTGCTCTGCTGCAGCGGCCCAGGGTTTCACTGGTTCAGATCCTGGGCGCAGACATGGCACCACTCATCAGGCCATGCTGAGGCGGCGTCCCACATGCCACAACTGGAAGGACCCACAACTAAAAAAGACAAAATATGCAACTATATACTGGGGGGATTTGGGGAGAAAAAGCAGAAAGAAAAAAAAAAACCATCCAATCAAAAAATGGGCAGACAATATTAACATTTTTCCAAAGAAGATATTCAGATGGCCAACAGGCACATGAAAAGATGTTCAACATCACTAATTATTAGTGAAATGCAAACCAAAACTACACTGAGCTATCACCTTACACCTGTTATAATGGCTATAATAACCAAGACAAAAAATAACAAACGTTGGAGAGGTTGTGGAGAAAAGGGAAGCCTCATACACTGATGGGAGGAATGCAAACTGGTGCAGCCACTATGGAAAACAGTATGGAGATGCCTCAAAAACTTAAAAAAAGAAATACCATATGACCCAGCTCTCCCACTCCTGGGTATTTATCCAAAGAACTTGAAATCAACAATTCAAAGAGATTTATGCACCCCTATGTTCACTGCAGCATTATTCACAATAGCCAAGATGTAGAAGCAACCCAAGTGCCCATGGACTGACGAATAGATAAAGAAGATGTGGCATATGTATACAATGGAATACTACTCAGCCATAAAAGACAAAATTGCTCATTTGCAACAACATGGATGGACTTTGAGGGTATTATGTTTAGCGAAATAAGCCAGACAGGGAAAGATAAACACCACATGATTTCACTCATATGTGGAAGATAAACGAACACATGGACAAAGAGAACAGATTAGTGGTTACCAGAGGGGAAAGGGGGTGGATATAAGGGGTAAAGGGGCACATTTATACAGTGACTGACAAATAATAATGTACAAGTGAAATTTTGCAATGTTATAAACTATCATGACCCTAATAAAATAATTTTTAAAAAGATATAAAACATAAAGAAGAAATTAGAGTCATAGAAGATAGAATGAGATTCAACATGGGGGATAGATAATATTTGCAATATTAAAATATTTGAAATAACAATGGCTGCGTATTTTCTACAACTGATGATATTTGGAGCTACCTCAAAAACAAGCTAAGAAGTTACAAACTTTACTGTAAATATAATTGCATTAGAGATCTTTCTTTGGTCACAGATGACTGCCTACCAATTAAAATAAAATGAAATCAAGTAGGAGAGCAGAGGCAAAAGATTAACTGATGACTTAGAGAAAAAGTGAAAACTAACCAGAGACATAATGTAACCTCTTCCTACCTTTAAAACCCTTGTGCAAAGAGTCAATGCAGTCAGCGAATAGCTGTACAATGCTTGAGGCCACCACAGCATCACTCTCCAGCCAGGGGTAATATCGCTGGCTGCTTGAAAGAAAAGACACATACACTTAGAAAAGAAAGTCCCATGATTAACTTACTCTAGGCCCCAGAGTCTAGGGATTGCCTAAGTTCTAGAAGACTCTGTATTATGGAGCCCTAAGACATAGTTAGACCCCTTTAAAGGCTATAAATTCCTGGAGGTGAATTGTAGTTATAATATCAACCATATAATTTTATGTACTTTCCTTCCTAACCTTTATTCCAATGCAATTAAGTTTTAGAAGTGTGTTATTAAAGTAACTATCAAATTAACATGTTTTTACATCCAATTTACACCCTTGAACCCATCCCTTGTGTATCTCGGTTACACTTCAAATGACTGAGAAATACACTATAAGGTAGCTTCAACAATTTTCTGTACCTAAAGCATGAAAAAAAAAAACAAAAAAAGACAAAAAATTCATGTAACAAAAAGACGGCCCAGGGGGCTGGTCCTGTGGACAAGTGGTTAAGTTCGCACGCTCCGCTTCCGCAGCCGAGGGTTTCACAGGTTCGGTTCCTGGACACGGACATGGCACCGCTCATCAGGCCATACTGAGGTGGCGTCCCACATGCCACAACTAGAAGGACGCGCAACTAAAATATTCAACTATGTAGTGGGGGGATTTGGGGAGAAAAAGCAGGGAGAAGAAAGATTGGCAACAGTTGTTATCTCAGGTGCCAATCTTTAGGGGAAAAAAAAAGAAAAAAAAGATGGCCCAAAATGAACAGACAGAAAATAACCAAAAGAAAAATTCTTTATGTGAAAATTGTAGTTTCTGAATCTGTTTCAGAAAGTTCAATATCCATTAATATAAAGTTCCATTAATTCTTCCTGGAAATAAACAGGCAGCCTGTGTCATGGTCAGCAGTCTCATAGTCACTACCAAATCCTGAAGCTTGCAGATTATTTAAGGATAGCCCTCTACCAAAAGCGAAGATCCAGAATCTTTTCTGTTTTCCTCAATGGGTTCTTGAGGCACCATGGGTTAATGCAAAGAGTTTTGACACGTGAGTCAAAAGCCATGAGCTCTGGTCCCAGTTCTGGCCTTCAGTGGCTGTGGGACTTGAGCAAGACATTCAAGTTTGCTGAGTCCTGGGATCAGATTAATTAATAGTGTGAAAACACCTTAAATACTATGGTATCTACCACTGTTGTAATATTTATAAAACTCCTGACAAGTTCACCCAGCTTTTGTTTGTATGCTTTCAGGGGAAAAAAGACTTATAATGCAACTCACTGCATTTGGACAGCTCTACACCTGTTTCAAATGTTTATGAAATGATGCTTTCATTTAATTGCAGAGTTCACGTTAAAAGCGTAATTACCATCCAGTAATTTGAAAGCCAATTTAGCTCCAAAAAATAACTAAAGTACTAGATAAAATCAAGTTAGTCTCATATTTTATAGTGTTACATTATCAAAACCTGATTCAGGAGAGCAACATCCATTTTTCTGAAATTCAGTATCAAAACTTATTCAACTTCTTTACTGTGAAAAACTGAAAACGAGTGTCCATTTTTGCTTCAAAATTAATATCAAGATAATAGCCCTGATCAACTAAATAATTCTACAAACAAAATATTTTAAGTTTCTTTCGTAAAGAAGTATTTTCTAAATTTAAATATGGCCCTACAATAAAAATTAAATATGTGAACACATCACTGGTACCAAAACACGACCAGAACTTATAAATTGCAAAAGAATTTGAATATGTGAAAAACTATTTACCTTTCATTGTCCTCTAAAACCAGGATCCATGGTTTAAAGAGCTGAATGATTACTGAATGCAGCGATCTCAGCACTAAAACAAAGCAAAATTCTC
Organism: Equus quagga; assembly: GCF_021613505.1. Lineage (NCBI taxonomy): Eukaryota > Metazoa > Chordata > Mammalia > Perissodactyla > Equidae > Equus > Equus quagga. The sequence continues at coordinate 29,101,988 of NC_060275.1, read as the reverse complement.
ATAGAGACAAGAAACAAGCTCATCCTTTGTCAATTCATGGATAATACTAAATAAAAAACCTATTTATTACCTATATACTCATAAACCTATGCTGATATATAAACAACATGCTTAGTGTAACTAAGTATATTTGTGTTTTCATTTGCTGCAATGGAATTTCTTGAATTGAAGAACTTTTATTACAACACAATGTCATGGATAATTTTACACTGTACATTTTTTTAAAAGATGAATGCTTAAATATTCAGAACCCTTTCCTTAGCAAGATATATAATAGGAAGAAAGAGTTGGAGATTGAAACCTATTTCTTTGTCCCCTGCCCTGTGAAGGAGGGGCAGAGAAAAGCTGAAGCAAGCACCCACTGTGTAAGTAAATATATATCACACATATATGGCTTCACATATATGTCCTACATATTTCCTACTTCCTCCTCTTGACACTCAGATACACAGTTTTATCACACAGATTTAAATCTCTTAAAGTGCCTATTCAAGTCTCTTCTAACGGAAGGTCAGAACACCTAGCTCCATGTTGCACAAAAGGCATAAAGGCATATTACCTGTCTTGCTGCTGGCAGATGGGTCTTGGGCCAAGCAGGCCATTTCTGAATCAAGCAGCCTTTTTACAAGATAGCCCAAGAATGTCTTCATATCAGCCATGTAAGGACTCCATTTTGAAAATAAACCAAAGCTTTTAAAGTCCAATGTGGATAACCGAAGTTTATAAAAAAAGTTTGAGAGCCACTGGATAGTCTCCATTACCTGGAAGAGAATGGCCAGTCAAAACACGCTGAATGACGAGACTCAGCAGAGTACTGCAGCAGACTGTGGTGGAGGGCTCTGACTTAGTCACAGAGCTGCAGGGGTATTAGCATACGAAAAGTGAATTGGCAGATTCCAAATTTTTTCTAAAGGAGCGGAACCATTCTTTCAAATACATTCTCATGTGGACCCATATTGTATAAAACTGATGAAACTGAGAGCTCTGTGAGACACGCGTGAAAACCTGACCACAGGAGCCAGTGGCGTAAGGTTAAGATGAGGTGGGTTAAGCTGGGGAGGGAAGGCATACACAGGGAGTATACACAGAGCCTGGGCTGCTCTTGAACAGATGAGCAAGAATCAGACGCTGAGGGTGAAAGAAAGGTGATCCAGGAAAAGGGGGCCTGGGGGAAGCAAGTGAGTGACAAAGAAGAACATACAGCTCTTAAAGATGATGCACACAAAAGCAGCTTTTAAAATATACATTTTGAATGTGTTCCAATTGTTTATAAAATAAACAGCAAGGAAATGAGAAAGAAGTGCACAGACAAAAACTTCAGACACCAAAAGCTACACACCTGCTTGTCTGACAAGAGAACATCCGGAGAGCTTTGAAGCACGGTGCTCTCGGCAGAAGCTGGCCCCTGCTGGGAGGGTGGGGCACAGCAGCCCAGGGCTCTCAGAGTGGCTTTCCAACACTCAGGGCTCAGCAGCTGCTCAGCAGAGCCTTAAGGGTCAGGGACAGAGGACAGCAAGTCAGCATCTTTCACAGATTAATTTTTTCAACTTGAATCAAAGAACACGTATACTTTACAAAGGAATAAAAATTAAATAAAAATCCAAAACAAATTCATAAAGATCTGTGGTGAGCAGACCAAAGTGAAGAGAACGTATTAAAAGAACTGTCCACCTGGACACTTGACTTTCCTTGTTCCTGGTAACCCTGCTGGGACTGTGCGCAGCCCTCTGAGCTGGAATCTGGAAAGCGAATCCACCTACCCGAACCTGACTGGAGAATGGGAAAGGTGCTGTTTTCCTGGCTGGATGATGTGAGAGAAACAACAGTGACAGGACAAAGAGACTAGGTGCAGAACACAACTGCAGAGTCTAAGCTCTGGTCAGGAGTCTCATGCCTTCCCCTAAAACTCCACTCCTACAACGGACAAAACCTAGAGCAACATAGAGATAGCACGCAAAAGTAGAGACTACCAGCCAGCACCCTGCTACTTGCAAAGCTCACATCCCAGAGGACAGGAATAATACCTCCTCAGGCCCTTCCCACCCAGAGATGATGACGATGAAATAGGGCAACAGAAGCTCGTAGGAGCAGATCTGAGGGGAAGGATGATGAGGCTAGCTGCAATATGTTGGGGGTGAGGTGTCTACGGGACAGTGAAGGGTCTGTGTCCAATGGCTACTGTGGTCTGGATCTTAGGGCAGAGGCCTGCCATCAAGCTACAGGTGTGGGAATCAAGAACACCTAGAAGACAGCAGTAAAGCCAGGGAAGACAATGGGCTCACCCAGGACAAATGAAGAGAGCAGAGGAACAAAGGATACAACCCTGGACCACTGACATGGTGGCAGGGAGGGATGGGAAGCCAAGAGTCTGGAGGTCATGGAATCTGACAGAGGTCATACTATTATCCTTAAGCCTTTAACTGAATTATTCTTCCTGGGAAGTGTAAATTTCTGCTAAATGCAAGTCAATGGTTGCCTATATAAACAGTTTATAATCTCTTTAAAAAGTTTCACAGGAAAAAACCACAATACATACTTGATAAAATTTTGAAAATTCAGAACAAAAGTTAGCTATGCAAATAGGCATCAAAATTTGTAAAAGTACATTTCCCTATCACCACTCTCCACCCACCCTACAACTTGCCTCTGTGGGAAACAATTAAAGCCTGAAGCGCTTTGAAAATGAGACCACACATTGCATTATTCTTCAGCTAGTCCAATAGATAAGATCATTAACTTATTCACTGAATGATTTCTATTAAGTAACACAAAGATTTGGCATAAAGTAAAATTTAGTTTTCCACTACATCTATAAAAACTATGAAAAAAGTAAATACCATCTCATTTATCAAATTTCAATACAATTCCTGCCTAGTGAAATTCCAAAAATAAAAAAGCCTACAACCCTTATTCCTCCTCTATTTACCAACAGTTCAATTGCAGCGGAGGGACAAATGGTGGGAATGTGGAAAACATAATGCTGCTCTTTCTCTGAGCAAATATAAATACAGTCTATCACTATACAGGGATAAAATTCATTTGCAAAAAACAAGAGCCAAAAAATTAGGATGAAGAAAACTCCAAATTTATCCACTATTTAGAGCTACAGAGAAACCAACTGGCATATTAAACATATTATAAAAGAGCAATTTCCTTCTCTTACTAAATCTGTAGTTGGCCGAGCAGGCAGGCCCACTTCCATCCCACCCTAGTTCAAGACAGCAGCAAAGTCAACATAAGGAGGTGGGTGCGCAACTGTGGACTTCAATCCCAAATGCTAAGTGCCGACCTGCCCAATTAGGGCCCATTCTAATATTTAGGACAATAACTGACCATTTTTACAGAGAGTAATCTTTTGGGAATTGTTCATGGAGCACATTAGGGTGGAAATTGGGGATTCTAAACTCCTGCATACTTGTATTAGCTTTACATTTTTGGAAGAATATAAATGTAGAATGGTAAATGTCACATTAAATATTCACTGAAATCTAATCAGTCACAACGAAAAGACACTTACTTTGCATCAGCAGCCTGAGAATGTCACTGTACTGGTCAGGGAACTGGTAGAGAAGAAGAAAAGTCCAGTGCTTACAGAAAAGATTAAATGGCATCAAAATATCTTCTTCTGGTTCAAGGCCCCAGGCAGTAAGTGCCAAATGAATGGACTCCAGAAGCCTGGTACGATCAGACAGAGGAGGTTTAGTGGCGTTTAACCATTGCTTAAGATCGAACTAAAAAGAAAAAGAAACAAGAAGCAGTTTTATTTACACGAGAATATTAATTGAAGTAGAGCAAATTATTTGCAAATTTAGTTTAAAAGTCAAAGATTACCTAGGATGTAGCTTTTTATAAAGATTGCAACTTCACTTTATACATAAGTACCATTTAAAGAATCCCAGCAGTTCGACAGTTGACAGTGCCATATGCCTCCATCTCTACTCCCCTCTCTGGAACTGCAGAGGCAGTTTTCTCAGCTCTGTGTGCCTTTTTGTAATTAAAAATCTTATTAAGTTTTCCCCACAAGGATCAGAACTTTGTCGTTCTTCTTAACTTGTCACAGTGCCACAAACGAGCAGCCACTGTACTGAACTGTCTCCATCTAACAGCCATGTTTCTGGACCTGCATCAGTTACTTATCTCAGTTAATAAAAATTCAGGGTGTTGATATCACCTTCCAGAATCCCAAACTATAAAACACACTCTTCTCCATTACAGGCTGAGATCAGTCTCTGGGCCCTAAAAAATGCCCAGGTTTTATGATTCATAGATGTCAGAGAAATACAATTGAAAGCAGAATAGCTAAAGGCTCTGAAATTCTGAGTTAATTTCTACTCGGAATGAAGACAAAGGCAATTTGGTTAGAGCTGGCTTATTCTAAATATAAGAGATTTTGACATATTACAATTCATTTATCAAACACAATTTAGGCATAAATTCAGGATACATTCCAAAGAAGGGTGTACTAAATTACTATTATGAATATTTCAAAACTATACTAAAATTTTTAAAGACGGTTTGGGAGCTGGGTCCATGTTATACCATGTGGAATAAGACTGTCCCATACAACACTCCCCAAGAAAAAGCTGTGGGACCGGCGTGCTCGAAGACGATGCAAAACCTGAAAAGGGCCTGTCAGCCTACCCTTCCTGGACACACAAGTCCAGAGGGCCTTTCATTTCTATCGAGTAGGAAACAACAATAGTTGCCACATTTCAATGCTAACATCAGGACTGAATCACATCTCACCTTGGTTAGCAGCATGAAAACCACATCACTGTTGTCCTCACTTAGAAACTTCACCACCTTCTCATAAAGCTGTATGAACTCCGCAGGTGCAGCATTGGGAGTGAAGAAAGGAGACAAAAGAGAGCAGAGCCTTCTATTCTTCAGAATGGTCTGAAGGACTTTTTTGCATTCTGATTTAGTGCCACTGATAAACACCTTGAAAGAATTAAAAAGGGAAAACGTCAGCAAATTCTCCCCTCTCTAACTTTTACTTAAGTAACCAAGTTTTAAGGGATAGTATATAAGCAAATAGAATTTTTTCTAAATGAAAACATGAAACTATCAAAAGAAATCTAAAATCAATACAGATAAACCTATCACTTCCAATGTAGGTGATATTAAAAATTCTGGATAATACGCTAATTTGATTTGGACAAGCCATATTAGACTTTTAAAGATTAAAATATTGAGATAATTTGGATCTCAAAATTTGCAACGTAGCTACCATGATTACTAAGTATTCAAAGTGATTCTGCAATATGTCAAGAAAACAAAACTTGTGGCTTATAGATCTTATTGAGATGTGCTTTTAACACTTTTTTAAAAAGCTAACTTTCACAATATATAATCAAGATAACTTCACCTTGTTTTAACTTGGTTGTATAATATAAGTGAATATTTAAATAATCTCAGGGTCAGGAAGGCTTTAATAAACTTGACCACAGGCAATAAAGGACAAGACTGAGAGATTTGAATACATAAATATTTTAACTCCTTTAAGGCAAAAAGTATTATAAAATTAAAGAAAAATGAGAAAGTAGAAAAATTAATGTATAACACACTCCAGATACCAGGTTAATAGTCTGAGGAGGTCTTTCAAAATAATCAAAAAACAGGAAACTCTCCAATAGAAAATGTGCAAAGAACAATAACCAGCAAATCACCAAAAATAATTAAATGGCCAATAAACATACAAAGAGACATGCAACTTAATGAGTCCTTAAAGAAATACAACTTAAAAATCATAACAAAGTGCTACTTCCCCTACTAGATTAGCAAGACTCAAACAGAATGATGGTCTCTAATGTTGGTTATGATATGGAGAATAATAAACTCGAACCCTGTTATGATAGTGTAAACAGCTACAAACTTCCCAAGAGAGCCATGTGACAACACAGATCTGGATAGCAACCAGACTTCTGGTGGTGAACATGAGGTAGGCTATACAGAAATCTAAGTATAAGGATGTACGCCCAAAACTTACATAATGTTATAAACCATATATATCAAATGTTGGTTAGTCCCTTTGTCATAGCAATCATACTATGCTAGGAAATTATTCTAGAAAAACCAGTCCAGTAAGTTCACAAGATGTGTAAGAATATTTATCTCAGGCTTCTCGTAGCGAAACAAACTATCTAAATATCCATCCAGAGGGCACTGGTTCAATACAATGTATCTATACCATGGAACACTACATATTAAATACCGTGATACAGGTCTGTATTTATTAACATAAGAATAATGTCTAAAAGATACGTGTTTGAACGAAAAAGCAGATTACAAAATAGCATGTGCCAATTTTCAAGTGTGTATTTATATCTCTATTTTTCTATCATCTCTAGGAATGATATATCATTTTTACATATACACACACATACACTAATACACATACACACACCAGACGAACTATAATGAAATGTTAGCTATGTAACCAGTATCTCCAGGAGGTTAGGATTATGAGAAATTTTTCTTCTTTATACTTTTATACTGCCTGCATTGCTTATAATAAGGACACATCAATTTCATAATCAGGAAAAAAGCTATTTTATAAATATCCAATAAATAAGTACTTATTCAACTGAATTTGAGTGAGATACATTAGTGCTTACATATATTCCAACAAATGGCTCTCCTTTCTTTTATGACACATTTCATAAATCTGCATGGATACACTGCCCTGCCCTTGTTAAGTATCCATATATTTAACAGTAAGTCAAATAAATAAATAAATGGTGACCAAGAATAGCAACTGGGAGGCAGCAGCAGGGAGGTGGGACGAGTACTGAATGTTGAATAGAAGACCTGGGATCCAGTCTCAGCTCCAGCACTCGCCAGCTATATTCTTTAGGCAAGTTATTAATCTTTTAGAGACTAGTTTTCTCATCTTTAAGAGGGGAATGATATCAATCACCAGAGTCACCGTGAGGATGAAATAAAATAATGAATCAGAAAGTATTTTACAAATGATAAGGAGCTTCAGTAATGTTATTAACACCACCAACAGCATATGATAGAATCAGATGTGAAAGAAACTCCCAAGAGACTTTCAAATATGAGCAATATGTCTTGTATGACACACAGAATTCTATACCAACAATTCTAATATCTTGAGAAGTAAACAATTCTAATATCTTGAGAAGTCAACAATTCAAAGGGGCTTATGACTTAGGTGAGACTCTGAACCTACAATTGAAGTTTGAAGTCAACCCTGACTATAGCTAATGAGGGCCCTGGAGGGGCCTATTACATGTGACTAAGGCTAAAAACACAAAACAACCTTACCTGTCCCAAGATCTCAATGCACGAAGTAAAGAACTGCCTTGTGGGAGGGTGACGCTGTGTCTCATCACTGACGTAATCCACAACAGTAAAGAAGAGACTAATGCCAACCTTCTGGACCCCAGGGGTAGGCTGCAACTTGTAGGCATTCACCAAGGCCCTGTGAGAAAACGTAGGTAAGACTATTGGTCTACAGTAAGAGAATCTCGACTCACAAGCATTTCTTTGATACTCTACATTTCTCAGGCAAGATTCTCAAAAGTCCTCCTGAGAGCCCCATACATATGTCACATTAGAAATATTTCATGGACTAAGTATCTTCTAACTTGACCCAACAACTTATTTCAATACACAGAACGAATTTTATGCTCTCCTGAGGCGGGTGGATCAGCTGTCTTAGAAGGGCTAATTAACATTCTTAACTTTGTTAAAATTTCTCATACTTTGTATGTAATTTATAATTTATCATTTAATTCCATGTATTCGTTATATGACACATATTTTTAAAAACAGGAACCCTGATTTCTCTGAATTTTAAAATCCAGAACACTGACTTAGGTTGAGGAGACTTTTGTATAGAATAAGACCCTGGAATAAAGATATCGCTTCTAACTTCCCACACTTTTTTGAGTCCTTTCCTAGTAAAAAAACATCAACCTCTTGTTCACTGTATCTCCTCCTCCTTCCCAGGCCCCCTAATCCAATCCACACAGGACTCAATGCCCCCTCCATACCACCATCCCTATCTACTGGGGGATTAGCTGCTGGTACTACAATGTGTGGTCACCCTAAAGTAAACAGCAGAGTCAACCTGCCCTCTCCCAAGTCACATCCCGGAGGCTTTGGGAAGAACTCAGAAGGTGGTGAGAAGAAGCCAGGAGCTCCAAGAGAAAAACCACAGTGGCCAAATACAAGCTGGCAACTACATGTGACAGCCCTAACTCCCCTGAGTTAGCTCCACTGCAAACATTGCTCAACAATCTGCGCTAACAATGTTGACTTCTTGGGTAAATGTGACTTTGATATAAAACTTAGACACTAAATCTCACCATGATTGAATTTCAACGTGCTGTATCATCTCGTAATTCAGGGGTCAGCAAACTTATTCGATAAAGGGCCAGACAGTAAATATTTTATGCTTTATGGATCATAAATTGTCACAACTACTCAATTCTGCCATTGTAGCATGAAACCCATACACATTAAATAAATAAATGGGCATGGCTGTGTTCCAATAAAACTTTATTTATAAAACAGGTAGCAGGCCGGATTTGTCCCAAAGGCCATAGTTTGCCAATCCCTGTACTAATTTAATCAGTGGGTACCTAGGGGATGTAGCAGCATATATGATTACTATCGGTAATAACAAAACAGTACTTTAAATTCTACTGCCCTCACAACTTACGTAATCAAGTTTTCTGCATGCACAGCAGCTTCCACAATATTAAGTGATGGTGGTTTGGCAGCTTCTGCTTGCAACTGCTTCACTTCTTTTCGCAAAACATGAAGCTGTTGGCTTACTGCTTCATTCTTATGCATACCTTCAAACTAACAAAAATTAAAGTGGTCAACAGACTTTTCTGCCTCCTCAACATGTCTCTAGAGCAGATATTTTACTACAAATACACTGGGCATATGATGAAGAGAATATTATTACAATTAATATTATAACTCAAAACTCTCAGTTGAACCTGAGAGGGATGGGAAAAAACTGTCAAAGAACTATTCAAGAATCTCAGGTTTTTCATGAAGAATCAGACTTGAATTAGCTTATCGTTGGTTCCAAGTCTTTTGTAGGATACGTTCAACATCACTTCTGTTTCAACTCCCCAATGCTCACCAAAAACAGACTCAATGTCTTCCAGCACTGGAGCCTTTCGTGAAGCACATCAAGCCTCTATTCTGTTGATCATCCTTCCCCAGAGCCTTAACCCCTCTCTGTTCCCCCAACCCAACAGCGCATATCATTCAACTCAAAACACTCGGGCTGCACATCTCACGTGTGCCAAGCATAGAAAGAGGATGATACAGACGCTGTTAAGAAAACATTTGCTGTTCTGAAAGGAAGAAAAGATATATACTTATAAAACATCAAAATAAGATAAAATATAGGAAGGGCCCATTTTAGTTGCATGCCTAGGAAAGAGCAATTGACTAATTCAGTGGTTCCTGAAAGCTGGTATTTGATAAATTTTTTTTTTTTTTGGAGGAAGATTAGCCCTGAGCTAACATCTGCTGCCAATCCTCCTCTTTTTGCTGAGGAAGACTGGGCCTGAGCTAACATCTGTGCCCATCTTCCTCTACTGTATATGTGGGATGCCTACCACAGCATGGCTTGCCAAGCGGTGCCACATCCGCACCCAGGATCTGAACTGGCGAACCCCGGACCACCAAAGCAGAACATACGCACTTAACCACTGCACCACCTGGCTGGCTCCCGATAAAATTTTTAACGGTCTTCAGTAAAGATGTGAAAATAAGGAGAATTTATTGAGCTTTTAAAAAACATTTATTTCAATTTAAAAGACAATCATTTCTTTACGATTATCTTTCCTATTTGACGGGGTTGTTATATCCCTTCCTCTAATTGATGGTGAGCTATATGATAACTGCTTTGTTTGTGCATTTATTTATTTTTTGAGAAAGATTAGTCCTGAGCTAACACCCACTGCCAATCCTCCTCTTTTTTTTTTATTGAGGAAGATTGGCCCTGAGCTAACATCTGCACTCATCTTCCTTTATTTTTTTATATGTGGGATGCCTGCCACAGCATGACTTGACAAGCAGTGTGTAGGTCCGTGCCCGGAAGGCAAACTGGCCAACCCAGGCCGCCAAGGTGAGTGCATAAACCCAACCACTACACAACCAGGCAGGTTGTGTACTTTTAATGTCCTTTTCTGGATGTGGATAGATGCAGTGGATATCCTAGGCCTACATTGCAATACAAAGACAGAACCCATGCGGCAGCTGTGGCAGACAAGAGGACAGATGGACAGCAAGGAGGAGCCCGGCCAGGCTGATAAACGGGTCAGGGCTGAAGAACACAGTGCAATCAGACGGGGGAGTAGGGGCTCTGTCTTGGAGAGGCCTTTTAAGCAGGCTAGGGAATTTGAACTTATCTCACAGGCATGGCAGAGAACGCTAAGAGACCAGAACAGGTAGAAGGCAGGAATTTTAAATCCTACGTTCTCCCCAAACGGTCCTCCCCAGTCACACAGGTGAGCAGAGGGTCTACGTTTCCCTTTGGAGGCAGCTGCCCAAACCCAGTCTTCAGCCACCACTGCCACGATTACAGGTATTCTCTGTTTGTAAACAACGTAAATACTTAACTCACAAACTTAGTTAACTGAGACCCTCATGTCCGAGTCAGGGTTATTATCATAAATGCCAGATCAAAGCTCCTGAAGGGCAACGGTCCTGCCTGCTTTGCTTTACACAGCACGGCACAGCTCTGACAGGACACCGAGCACCGACTTTCTATGATCGCGCCAATGCTAACTTTCTGCTATAGAACTCACCAATGTTGTGTTAAAAATCTTTACAAAACTTCTTGTTTTAAAGAAAAAAATAAGCTGTTAGCATGAATCAAAAGGCACGAAAATGAATATCCAAGAGCATACAATGTTAACAATAAGTACTTCTATTTTTACAACTGGAGAAACGAAAGATAAAAAATTAAATTACTTCCATTAAACCACATAATAAATCAATACAAGTATTAAGTTTCAAATCTTTCAAATAACAGATCAATGCTTAATAGCCGAAAATGTGGTCAGGAGTACGTGCAGTCAGCTTTTTTGCCCACTACGCACCAACTACAATTAGACTGGGTCTTTGAGAGCCACAGCCCTTGGCTGACTGGAGAGAAAGCAGCCAGCCAGACAGGAAAAGAGAATCTGAGGGGAGGAAGGAAGACGGAGAGAATGAAAGGACGTGGAAAGACAATGGATAAAACAGAGCAGCGGTTCAACTTGACTGGGAAATGCAGAGAAACAAGACTAAAACCACTTTGTAACACAAACTTTAACACTGCCACCCCATGTTGTAGAAACTACTAATGCTGAAGAATAAAAGGAAACCAACTAGTTTAGGAAGGTTTAGACATTATAACAAAAAAATCCCCAAAATATCATTATTTCCTAGTCTACTTATTTTTGTTCATTGTTCCCACCACTGTTGAAAGCCTTCTTTTCTTCCTAGAACAGAGGTGAGAGAGATGAATGACTACAGGCTCATAATTACAAGAAGTTGTAGACAAGAGAACAAAGCTGCACGGTGGAAGTCCCACCAACTGAGTCACTCTAAGCAGACAAAGAAATTTAGAAGTTGGACTAAGCACGTCCTTCAGTAAGTTTTTACAATAACGGGAGGCCCTCAGTGGGTCTTTTTCATCTTTCATTTCTAGGAATGAGCAAATTTTCACATGATAATAAATCAACCCTGGGTCCAGCAAACATGCCCCACAATATCAAAGCACAATAAAAGGAACCCTATTATAAATCACCCCATTTCCTCAGGGAATATCACCGAATTACAGACATTTCTATTAAGAGAGGCGACCACAGAAGAAGCACGTCTCGCTTCCCATAAAATATATCTGGCTTTTGTATACCCAAACAAGCTACATAGAGTTCAAACATTTGCAGATGCCTGGAAATTTCCAGGGCTTTCCTTCACAGAAAAATTCTATTAAGCAGTAAAATATGTTCAAGATATAATTTGAAATCTTTATAAATAAGCCATTAAAAATTATATTTAAAATACACTTACATATTTTAGTTTCAAAATTTAAGATATATACTTAAAATATAATCATGTCCCATGAAGCTGATTTTAAAAAATGATCCAAGCCATGAATTCTCTAATCACTGAAAAAGAAGGCAATCCTATCTCACCAACTCAGAGAGAAAATGGTACACATGTTAATTTAAATGAGATTTGACTGTCATGATCAGCTTACTCAGAATCATACTGCTAGTCTTCAGAAACCGGAGCTGAAATAGCTACAGCAAATGACCTGGCCATTTCCCAATACGGAATTGGAAAGCATGAGTACTGAATTCAAATAGATGCAGGCTTGAATTCCAACTGAGTCACTTACGAGCTGTGTGACTTTGGCAAGTCTCTGGGCTTCTCTGAACCTGTTTCCTTATCCTCATTCTGTGAAGATTAAGTGAGATAATATAAGCAAAGCTCCTAGCACATTACCTAGCATATGAGAGTGCCCAAGCAAGCGATAAGAAGTATTCTGAACAGGGCTGGCAAAGAAAGTAGTGTACTATAGTATGACTGATCTTACCACTTTCCAAGATCCAATGCCTGGGAGACATTTGTACAAGAGTAAAAGGCAAGTGGAGCAGTGTGTGGTGTTTAAGTTGAGACTTTGTATGGAAAGCATTAAGCTGAAGTATTAAATTGGCCAAAGGTAAGCACAATCAAAGAATGACTGCTAATTTCTAGTAGGAAAAAGTTCCAATTTCCATGACGTCTTCCACAGCCAAATAATATCTACAAAGTTCCTGAAGGTAGTTAAAATCAGGAAGTTTACTTGTAAAGAGTATAAACCTACCATTGTTCATTCCTTCAAATACATCCACTCTCTGCCACTGACTGTGTGAGGCACTCACGACAGTAACATGAATAAGACAAGGTGCTGGCCCTCATGTAACTCAAAATCTACTAACAGCAACAGAACTAATTATAATACAAAACAAGTTGGAACACAACCTAATGAGTGGTGTACTGGTGGCTTTAACTGATTCATTCAGGGGTGCAGAAGGGCACCTATTATGCGCCAGGAGCCATGCTAGATGGTACAGGTATACAGATGAACAAGGAGAGGAACTCCCAAAGAGTTCACAGTCTGGTAGGAAAAACAACAGGTGACTACAAAAGGATTTATGCACAAGCTGTGATGAGAGGAGGGAATATCTCAAGCAAACTAGAGCAGTTAAGAAAGACCTCCAGAAGATGGGCTGTCTGAATCAAGAATTGAAGGATGAGCAGGAGCTCAGAAATGGGTCAGTGAGAATAACAGCATATGCCTTAAGAACGAAGGTATGAATGTGCATATCGTGTTTGGAGAATGGAAAAGTCCAAGTGCCTCAAAAATAGAATGTGTGGAGAGTGAGAGAGAGGGTAAAGGGATGCGAGAAAAGATCAAGAACAGATTATGGAGGGTCCTAAGAGTCATATTCCTTTTAGATACTGGAGAGCCTATGTGGGTTTTTAGCTTGGAAATGTGATCAGATTTGTGTTTCAAAAGACGAATGGTGGAAAATGGACTAGATAGGGAGAAAGGCTTTGGACAGGAAGAAGCGATGTGGGTCTACCACTGGTCAATAGCAATGGAAACAGAGAAAGGAATAAACTTAAAGCCATTTCAGAGACAGAACCAATATGACTTGGAAAGCAACTAGATGGGAAGTGTTGGGGTGGGGTATGTGGAAAATACCACACTGATGTCTAGGTCTCCATCTTGGGAGCCCAGTTAAGTGGAATTATAGGAAAAACAGGTTTGGACGGTAAGGATGAGATTAGTTTGGGGCCTATGGAGTTTGAGGTATGTATGAGACCTTCACAAACTGTTAGGTAGGCAGGTGGAAATCTAGAACTCAAGAGAGAATTTTGGACTAGAGAAACAGAAGAGGAGTCATTAATGTATAGATTAACCTTTTGGGGGTCATGGACTACTGAGGATCCACTGAAGCTATAAACTCTCCAGAAATAAATCTTCCATACACTTTCAGGGGCTTCACTGACCCACTAAAGACCATTCACACACCCTAGATTAAGAACTCCAGCGCAAACAGCAGGCAAAAGCAGCTGATGTCACAACGAAGGAAGGGATTAGGAGTAGAACTGAGCACAACCACTGATCTAAGGGTTGAGTTGATGAAGAGTAATCCTGGAGGGACACTGAGAAGTGGTTAGAGATTCAGGGGAACTAGAAGAGACCTCATGACATTCAGCATCACCAGATGATAGAACGATGTTAAACAGGATCAAAACTACTGGATATAGCAATGAGGCAGTCACTGGACACATGTATATAGAGGGGCTACAGTTCTATGTATACAAATAACACACCCTGCCTTCTGCAGGATATACTCCTTCCCAGTGACAGCTTCTTGATGAGCTGTCAACACTAAGAATTCACCTTCCCTACTCCTGACAAACACTTCTTCCCAAAACTAAAGCCATCCACAATCAGTCTTCCATCTGTGTAATGGACAGCTTTAGACTCAAGTACAATCTTGGGCCAAAAATCAGAGCAAACTTAACTGACTTGCATAGATAATACCCAAACTTCGTGGCAGCTGGAGTTTCCACTTTCCTCTACCTTGCTCTTAGCTATTAATGAGTAGCCAAAGAATAATAATTTTATCTTCAATTCCTGGAAGTATCAACCAGCAAGTACTACCTAGGACAGCCTTAGTTAGCAACTACTATACAACTTTCCAAAGAAATCCTCTTTAAATCTCAGACTACAAAAGTTGCTTACTGTCTTCACATTTTTAGTCCCCCTGGCACTTTCTGCACCATCAGGCAAAATAATGGCTTAAGTGGATACTATTACAGATACTAATACTTCTAGGAGCCATCAGTGGGGATTCCCAAGCTTCTGGATCTTCCCAAATGGAACTCACAGTCAGGGCACTGGGCAAACGAGTAAGGCCAGGAAAAAATTAAAACATGCTTTAAGAAAACTTGGATATTTCTAATGAGGTTATGGCCACAAAACAGCTATTTTTCAAATTCTTCAGGCTCCTTTAAAATCTTCTTTTCTTCCCTTGTCTGTCCTTTCTTGCTTTCTTTCTTCAAGCAATATTAGCATCTACCAATTTTTCTTTTGAGAAAAGAAAGCAAACATTTTTCTGTTATCTGTAAAAGCAAAATCTAAGCCACATTCATTTTAATCCTTATCATAAAGCATCTTCTTTCCGATCTTCCTCCAATCAAAATTACTGTGAAGATATTTTAGAAAAAGCGTACCTTTTTATTGCAGAATTAACAAAGTAAAAGCTTATAAAAGAAATTTCAATTCAAGGGTTCAGACAAACCAAGATGATGAGTCCTTTTTCTGAAGAGGATAGGAGACAAGTCACGGGAAGGCTTAGAGCAAAAGCCCCCAGGTCTGCCTCCTGGGATTTTCCACCAGACCCTGAGAGTTAGGAGGCCAGGCAAAGAGACCTGCTCTTTAGCTGGGCCAGCACATACAAGTCTTCACAGAGCAAGCTATTAACCAGAGTTGGAAAAACATTTCTTTGTACTTAACTCACTAATCACTTACAAAAACACATTTTAGGAGAATTCCCTTCTCTATACAGAATTAACAGCCTGGCAAAGACATGTAATTCCAAAATATGGAAAAATACCATATTTATAAAACACCTACTGTTAGTAAGATATCTCCTTTTTATTATAACCGAATACATTTTCAGCTTTTTTCCCACCAACTCAAACTCTGCCCACAGTTGGCAAACTTTTCTTCCAGCATTACTACCTTAGTAAGTTATCCTTCTTAAATGCCTCCACCTTAGTCTTATTAAAGCATTAGGAATTGGGGGGAAAAATACACTGAAAATTAACTTTATAAAGCACCTAGCCAAAGATATTAACTCCATGTTTAGGAGCCTCACGTTCCAGATCAAATCTCTTACTTTTAAAGGAATACAACTATCTTGAAAAAACCAGAAATAAAATTTGAAGGTAATGAAAAATACAAGCAAAGAGTTATTTCAGAGAAGACATTTTAGAGGTAACTGTCTCCTAAAGAGATTGCTGTGGAATGTATTAGAACTGTTAACATGTGGATAAGCACAAAAAGGAGGGAAATTTTTTAGGCAATCAAGAGTCAGTAAAATAAATTCTCCCCAATTTCTAAAAGCTAACAAAAAAGCAGCACTATTTTTGTATAAATATGGTCAGGCAGCAGGTAGCACCTATCTGCAAGCATTTCTTTCCCAGCTCAGGGAATCCTGAATTCACTTGCAGAAAGAGTGATTCAGAAGCATGAGTTCTGCAGCCAGCCTGCCTGGGCCCTTCCTGTTTGCTCCTCACTGGTTGTGTCACCTTGGGTACGCAACCTCTCCATGCCTCTATTTCCTCATCTGGAAAATAAAGGTAATAAAAATACCCACCTCATAGGGTGGTGGCGAGGATAAAATAAGTTCTGTAAAGCCTTCAGACAGTGCCTTGGCATACAGTAAGTGCTACGATTCAACCTAAGCCTATTTTTCCAGCTCAAGAAGGTGACTCTGAGAGGCAGTTGACTTTTTAATCACATTGTTGCACATCTCTCCTTTTGCCTGTCGGTAAGCTTCGCCCAAGTGACCTGCTTCCCACACATCCCTTGATGTTTGTCTTCGGTGCCTCCCCACTGTCCAAAACCTACAGGTGGAGCTCTCAAGTGAGCATCCTTTCCAATGTGAATTCCAACCTTTCCAATGTGAATTCCCACTACAACTCCAAAAAACAACTTGAAATAGATGATCTAGCCACTGACCCCCAAATGATGTCATGATGACTCCATTTCCACATTTCTTCTAACTGAATCCAAACTATCACCATCAAAGTCCTTTAAGCATCAGTTTAAGCCCCTCTTTCTAGGAATCTTCTCAATGATTCTGCTTTTCTTTCGATTTCCAGCTGTCTCGTAGGACTGACTCTCAGCACTTATGGAAATACGTGATTAGCTATGTGTGTGTCTTCACTCCCACAGAAACTATCAAATGTTTTAGGATGTGGATCATGTGCCATATTCTTCTTTCAATCTTTCTCAATGATATGCCAATATTAGGGACTCAATTAAAATTCTCGAAATTATGAAGAAATTTAAACAATCTTACCTGAACTGTTACAACTGCTGCTCCTTGGCACTTCTTACCACTACTGCCTCTACACTCCAAATGTAGTGTGGTCTGTTCTTCTCGATTAATATATTGCTTGGGCATTGTGTCCAACAGCTCACTATCCAAGGCAACCTGCTGAGACTCCCGAAGAGCCGCAGTTCTGAAAAAGATTATCAGGAGGTAAAAGAAAGTTTTGGGAAAGGTTTCATGATAAGTGATAAAGGCTTCTAGTTACGCCCAGCCTACAGTGGAAAACAGCAAGATACACACATTCCACAGTAACAAAAGACCAAAGGTATGTGTGCCAAGACTTACCCAAATCCTCTCCCTAGCAGTCAGGCTAATAAGAAAGATAAGAAAGGAAGGAAGAGGGGGACAACTTTTTAGCCAGAAACAAAGTTCCATTTAGAATCTGTGTTATATCAATAATGTTTTTTAAATGCACTCTTAAATATACAAGAACAAATGAGAATTCCATCCTAATTTAATAACCATCCTAAAGAAGTACTTTACTTGTAAGTACCAGTGATTTCTTAGGTATTGGCAACTCAAACGGAAATGTCAAAGATGGAGAAAGCTAATTGTTTACATGGGTGTCAATACTGGTCTAATTGTATTTATTAGGTTAATGTGCAGGTGTGTGTGTGTGCGGGTGCATGTGTGCGTGTGCACACACACACAACACATACACAACAGATGCCTGGACCAAAAACAGCCAAGGAAAAAAGGCAAGTAAGAGATTGATTCCTATGGGCTTTGCAAAGATAAGACTATTTTACTTTATAAAACAGACAACTCCACATCCGCCCCTTCTCATAAGATGGCGAGCTAGAATCAAAACATCAAGCAGTTGATCATTCTGAATCTACCGTGAATTCAGAACACTAAATGACTTTCCCACACTTTCACCAAGTTCCTATGCCAATTTTTAAAAGAATATGTAGAGTTAAAGAGAAAAGCAGTGACAAAAGAAAGTAAATCTCATTTACACCCTTTTAACACCACCAATCCAGTATCAGAAGGACTCCTCAGGAGAAGCATAAGAAACATTTAGCTGGTATGCCACCACTCAGAAATGCCACCACAGGAAACATGTAAAATTTATGGTCCATGAAAGCACCACATAATTTCAATGTGAAATTAAAAGACTTGTCACAACTTGGTTAACTAAGGTAACCGCCTGGGCCAGTCTGGTCAAATTACCCTCATGGTGACAATGCTGATGAAGCCCTTCTAGGTACTAAATCATCCAGGCTCTCAAAGCAGCAGCATAGAAGCATGATCCTGGAGGTCTTGTGGTCTTACCTGGCCTGCTGTTGCAATAGATTCAGGTCTGTGCGCACCAGCTGGATGGCATCCTTCTGACTCAGGAGTGAGGCTGACGAAATCACTGGCACAGGAGGCCTCAGTGGGTGCAGAACAAGGGCGGGTTGGGGAGTCTCATGCTTCTGCAAGTTACTTAAAACCCTTTCTTTAGCTGAAAGAAAATCAAGTCATAGGTACTGAGTAATGGCTACCACTAGTTCTTAATGTACTAAGTGGCTGCAAAGCCCTGGCCTGTTACCTTCATAAAGAATGCTGGAGATGTGCAGAAAAGTTACTTAAACCACCAGAGGCCTAAATGAATAAAATCATTATCTTTTGTTACTTGCGAGTTTTGAGGGAGCACCCACAGGCCTAGTAATATTCTCCCAGGAGCATGTGGTATGATTAAATAGAATTTCCATTCTCAGGAAGTCTTAATGATAGTTAAAGAGCTAAAGCTCATAATCTTAAATTATTACCCTAGACATCCTTATCTGATATGCTAAGGTGTTCAAACTTGTAACGTAAAGGGGATCTAGTGAACAGCTCTAAGCAAGCTGGAGAAGGATGGTAGCTAACACCAGGCAATGGATTGGGGGAATGAGGCAAGCAGTCCAGTTATGAGTTTAATGCAATCAACCAGATAAACTTCACAGGAATAGGCAAAAAATGAATGGGCATTATGGAATATGGCCGAGTGAAAAACCTTAAATTAGGCCAAAGTTTGAACAGGAGGGCTGAGAACAGCAGAGTTAAAAATGAATGAAGACATGGGCACAGACTCCTATCGAACTTACACTTATGTAGTCATACAGTCCTTCATCCATTCATTCATTCATTCACTCCACAAATAATTTATCAAGTCCAAATAAGAAATCAGGTGCCATGCAAGAAAAATAAAGGTAAACCTGTATACCATCCAACTTTGCACTAGATTGCATATGGTCTCATGCTGGTCAATCCAATTTAAATGTTTATGTTTCTACACCTACTGCAGAGCTGAACACACAGTAGATATCCAATTAATTTCTATCTTCCCTCCCTCTCTCTTCACTGCATTATACACATATCACACAGTGGGTAGAAATTGAAGGACATGAAGGAAAATGCTGCCACATACCTGATTCTTTTCAATTGTAAGATAACAGAGAATGGGAGAGGTCAGGGGAATTTCAGGTCAATAAATCAAGTTAACAAGTATTTAAGGGATTGTTATGAATTTCCAGTTTCATTCCAGAAGTAGCATCCAATTTTCTATTCGTGCTAAGAAAACTTAAGAAAATTTAATAGCTGTGACTTTACTTGGCATAAGAAGACTTGTATTGTTTGCACCCAAACAGATGGAATTTAACATTTCAAATAGATTAAGCACAGGATTATCCTGTATAGCTGGGGTTTTTTCCACTAGAACCACTTTTTGTACAGAATGTAACAAAGTTGGATATTCTGCTCTGGGTAAGACCCTTGACTATGTTTAAGATACTTCAAGCAACATTTAGGCCATGACTCCAAAGGAAAACATGACTTTTTTGCAAACCCAATATAACTTATCATGAAAGAAAAATCAAAGATAATATTTTAAATACAAAGTAAAAGACAAAAGAATTTAAATTCAGAGTATATTTAACTGTAATCACCACTCTGGTCTACAACTGAAAAAAACCGTGAAGCCAACAAAACAAATGTAATTCAAGAAAAAGAAGTCGGCATCACAAGAGTGGAATAACCTATGAGATGCTGCTGACATTTGGCTACAATCACAACCACAAGCTTGACCATTTGATGTAATCATCGTCTAATGCGCTATCATCTGAGAAAAACCTGAAACTTATTATTCAAAAATCTAGGCCTTAATTTTATTTAGAAATGAAACCTGTACTGATCACCAGAAACAAGAGACAGGATAATAAGCAGTGAAAAGCAGGGTCTCTGGAGCCAGATGGCTCTGCCACTAGCAGCTTTGTGACTTGGGCCAGTTACCAAACCACCTTACACCTCAAGTGCCCTATTTGCTCAAGGGGGACGACCCTCATAGGGTTGTTGGGAGGATTGAGTTAATGCATCTGAAGGACTGGGGCAGTGCCTGGAACAAACTAAGGGCCTAGTAAATCACTAGCTTAACTCCAGAGAAAGGAAACAGCCATTTAGGGCAGTGTTAAGGCAATGTGAAAGCACTACAAGTGGGAGGACATGAACAGAGGAGCATCCAACAGCTTCCAGATCTATAAATATATCTCCTCTTCTCATGTAATAAACCTTCAAGAATAGAAAATGAGAATCGACGGGGGCCGGCCCCATGGCCGAGTGGTTAAGTTTCCATGCTCTGCTACGGCGGCCCAGCATTTCAGGTTCAGATCCTGGGCACAGACATGGCACCACTCATCAGGCAGGCCATGCTGAGGCAGTGTCCCACATACTACAACTAGAAGGACACACAACTAAAATATACAACTATATACTGGGGGGGGGGGGGGGAGTTGGGGAGAAAAAGCAGAAAAAAAAAAAAAAAGAAGATTGGCAACAATTGTTAGCTCAGCTGCCAATCTTTAAAAAATATTTAAAAAATTAAAAAAAAAGAAAGTGAGAATTGATATGATTGGGTTGAGAACAACTTTTATACCTTCCCCTATATACCTTTCTATATTATTTTTTTTTTCAATGAGCACATATCAATTATAAATCAGGGGGGAAAAACTATAGTTTCATAGAAGAGAGTGAGGAGAAAGATGTTGGAGGGAAAAATTTTAGAGCCTTAGATGAGACTGTCTAGCACCTTCATTTTACAGATGAGTGAACTAAAGCCAGAAAGGTTCTTATTTTTCTCTGATCACACAGCTAATTAGTTGGTTAGTGGCAGAGCTAGAACAAGAAGGCATTTTTGCCTTTCTCTGAATTACTTCAGTGCTCTACTACACTACATATTACAATATTTTGTTCAACAATTTATAATTTTACTCTGTCTTACATTTTAAAAATATATTCAGTAATTAAAATTAGTAAGTGACCCCAAATATTGTCTTCTATTATTTTTGGTTGTAAAGTATGACATCAGCTTTGCAGGTTAAATGAGCTTTTGTGGCCTGACATAGAAAACTGATAGTTTATAAAATCTTTCTCTAGAAAAATGCACTGTGAGAAACAATCAACTTAGAAACTTTGGGGATACAATCCATTTGTATGGTAAGAACTTCAGATACAGAAAAAAAGAGTTTATAAAAGAAAAAGACAGATAATTTTAAAACTGCAAATCCAAAATAATTAAATTTAAAATAGCACTTTTCAGACTGTAAGTCAACTGAAATGTCTTTTTAAAGCATCAGAGAAAATGAACCACGAACATACTTAGTCACTTTCCAGCCTCCTTTTCAGCTAGGTAGAGCCATGGTCTCAGGCTGAGCCAAGAGATATAACTAGAAAGTCTGTGAGCAGCTTCCTGAAAGAGCCCGTAAAAGAAAGAGACTCCCCGGGGCCAGCCCAGTGGCACAGTGGTTAAGCGAGCACGTTCCGCTTTGGCAACCCAGAGTTCACCAGTTCAGATCCCAGGTATGGACATGGCACCGCTTGGCAAGCCATGCTGTGGTAGGCGTCCCACATACAAAAAGTAGAGAAAGATGGGCATGGATGTGAACTCAGGGCCAGTCTTCCTCAGCAAAAAGAGGAGGACTGGCAGCAGATGTTAGCTCAGGACTAATCTTCCTCAAAAAAAAAGGAGGAGTCTACCCTTCCTCCTGAACAGAATGTGAATGTGACAGCTCAAGCTTAGGCAGCCGTCTGGAACCACAGGTGGATGTCATATGTGAGAACAGTGGGGTAGCAAGAGAGGAAGAGCAGGTGTCCTTGAAGATTTGCAGGTCAGGAAGCTACGGCTCTGAACTGCCTGCCTCCAGACTTCTTTTATGTGAGAAAAAATAAATCTCTATCTTATTTAAGCCATTACTGTTTGGGGGTTTTTTGTCACTCAATGCCTAACCTAACCCTAAGTAGTAGACACGTTAACAATGAACTCCTAAAAAGGCTATTCGCACTGAAGGGATACACTGTGTACACCTTAACGCGCAATGGTTCTGATTCAGTCACTCACTTACTCACTCACTCACTCATTCATTCACTCATTCATTCAATCAAAGGGCCTAATGCTCATAAGACTCACCCAACAAAGGATCGGTGAAGTCCAGCTGTACTGACAAATTGCAGGGTGTAGAGTGGGACTCAAGCTTGGCCTGTGTCCACAAACCAACAGTTTCCTGAAACTCATAATGTATGCGCTCCATGTTCAAATACTCCATCCACAGATCCTGGAATGGAACCACAGGAGTTTAACTTTCAGAGATAAATCATATATTCACATATTAAACTATATATTTAACTATAAAGTGAACCAGTGAGTTTCAATACGAGGTGGTCCACTGCAAGTTCTCCAGCATTATGATGAAGGGCACGTAAAATAAGGACTCTAACAATCTTAGCAGGAATCTCAAAACTTTTTTGATTGTGTACCACAATCAGAAAAAGAATTCTAAGAGCACCACTGAATGTATATTTATAAATTATATACATAAACTACTGAACTAATAAATTATAAGACACAAGTAAAAAAATAAATTTTAAAGAGATAAAAAAATATATTGAAAATAATTGAATTGGATTAGATAAAGCCCTAGGTCCCAATACCAATTTACAGGAGACAGAAAAACATATTAAACTACACCACAAAGATACAATCAGCAAAATCCAGACTGTGGGGAAACTCGATGGACAAACTACCCAGTTTCTTCAACAAATACATTGGAATGAAAAAAAAAAGGGATAAGGGGAGGACCTATAGATTAAAGAGATTTATAAAAGCTATCAACCAATCACAAAATGCAGATTCTGATTCCAACAAATTGTAAAAATAAATAGACAAAACTTTTATGACATTTACGAGACAACTGAAAATTTGAACACTGCCTAGACATTTGATATTAAGAAACTACTGTTAATATTTTCCAGATATAAATGTTTTTGCGTTACGTTCTTGTTTTTAATCCTCATCTTTTAAAATATGTATCAAATGCTCTCTAGGATTAGCTCAAATATGGTAGAGGGAGTGGACAGGCTATAGATGAAACTAGACACATGGTACAGGGGGCAAGTGGAGAAAGGCATGTCCCTTATACTATTCTATTTGTCATGACTGAATTTTTTCATTATAAAAAAAAATAGATAAAATGACAAAAATAGAAGTTCTGGTATTCTCTTCCCACTCTCCAGTGAGTTATCTTGCATATTCTAAACTATTCACTCAGGTGATCACTACATGTTAGAATGGTGGACTGACTTTTTTTTTTTCTTGGTGAGGAAGACTGTCCCTGAGCTAACATTTGTGGCCAATATTCCTCTTTTTGATTGAGGAAGATTGTCCCTGAGCTAACATCTGTGCCAATCGTCCTCCACGTTGTAAGTGGGACGCCACCACAGCACAGCTTGAAAAGCAGTATGTAGGTCTGCACCTGGGATCCAAACTTGCGAGCCCCGGGCCACCACAGCAGAGCACACAAACTTAACTGTACGCCACCAGGCCGGCCCCAGAATGGTGGACTGCCTTTAATGAAA
The DNA here is from genome assembly GCF_021613505.1 of Equus quagga. Taxonomy (NCBI): domain Eukaryota; kingdom Metazoa; phylum Chordata; class Mammalia; order Perissodactyla; family Equidae; genus Equus; species Equus quagga. Next base: position 29,077,947 of record NC_060275.1, on the reverse strand, counting down.
ACAAATGTCAACTATCAACGAACACTAAAAACTACTCCAAATAGTAATGGCATGTGATCAGTTATGGACTATGCTTTTGTAAACCATCATTTTCTTTTATTTTCTAATTTTAAGTATTCTAAAGGATTCCTTTTAAACCAAAAAATGTCTCTGGCTTCTCAATTAGCACACTGTCATGAGTCCTAAATCATTATTTCCAAACCAACCATGGCACAAAGCATTCCAGACTCAGAGGAGGAACTCCGAGGGCCTCCTGATTGCAAGCCTGAATCCTGGATGCACCAAACTGTTCAAGGTGCTGGACCAGACCCTCCTACTGTGCATACACAGCTCCTTTAAATTGAACCATGCTGTCACTTTCTCTGCCTCTGTGCTAAGTAACTGTTGACAGAGGCTAACAATTAAAGAATCCTGAGAAGTAACAATGGGTAAGCAAAGATATCTCAGAACTACAAAAAGACAGAACAACTCTGAACTTGAATTACAGATCAAAAATAAGAACTGTAAAATCAAATGGCAAGCAAAGACTTTAAAAAAAGAAAGCAATTAATTCTGAATATGCTGGTGAACCAAGATAAATATCAGAGAGCCCAGAAAGCTACGATTAATTTTTAAAAACATTGACCAAGTACCTACAATTTGCATGTAGCAAATTTAGGTAAGGCCTCGGGGTGTGGAGTATAAAGAAGAGATGAGTATGGAACTGCACTCAAAGGATTTCAGGACACCATGATCACTTACTTATCTTTCCTATTTCTCTGGCCCTATATCCTCAGCCTGATTTCTCTGTGCCTTAAATATTGTTATTTCTCAGGGTTCCATCTTCAGTTCTCTTCTTAATCTAAATACTCTTTGCCACTACACTCACATTTCCTACACTGCCCCGTTCCTGAATTCTAGACTTGTATACCCTTCCCCACCAACTCCTTGATAAGAGTTCTCCTTGAAGTCCCTCAGGTACTTCCTCTCCAGTATTCCCTATCTCTAGCTGCCCAAGCTATGAATTTAGGAGTCCTTATGTAGCTAATCAACCCTATCACTGTCTCAATCCTACTGTGTATCCAATCTAAAAATCCTACTGACTCTACTAATTATTCTTTGATGTATTTTTAATTCATCCATTTATTTAATGACTCCCACTATTTCAATAGCTCTCCAAACAAAGACTTCAGAACAAAACCAAATTCTTGAGAAAGGCATATATGCCCCTTACAGATGTGACCCCTATTCACCTCTCTGGCTTCATCTGCTCTCTTCAGCAGCTATGCCCCAACCTGCACCTTTCTGAATATGCCACACTCTCTCACCTGCCACGTCTTTGCATGTTCTGGTCTTCCTGCTGGTAACATCCTTTCTGCCACTCCCTCATCACCATGGCTTCCTTTCAATCTGACAAACTCCCATTTGTCCTTCAGGGCTCAGTTCAAGATCCCACTCCAGCCCCGGGCTGAACCAGGTGCTAGTCCTCTACGTTCCCACAGGACCCTATGCATTCCACTCCCACAGACTCGATCACCAGACATAATAATTTTTTGTTTAGCCCCCATTTGACATAAGCTCCTTGAAAGCAGGGACTGTGTCAGGTCTCTTTTTGTATCTTTAGCATTAGGTACCTGACATCTTAAAGGCACTCAATAAATACTCATGGAAGGAAGGAAAGGAAAGAAGAAAGAAGGAAAGACAGAAAACAGAAGAAGGTCAAAGACACCCACTGGAGATAAAATACTACATATAACGTAGAAGCAGGTAGGTTTACAGATCCAAATTAAAGTCTCTCAAGTCTTAGAGGTTCCCAAATCCCATCCCAGTGGTGGGGTCAATGCCCAGCAGAGTTCAGCTCTTAGAAAGAAGGACGTGGAATAGGAGAGTTATGTCTACACACACACACACATACACACCCACACACACAATGGCTACAGAAGCTTAGAGAAAATTTAGAAGTTTTGGTCTAAAAAAGGACCACAGACATCTTTGTTTGGGTGCCAGGGAGAGAGGAGCTCAAAATACATAAAGACTAGAATTGAGTGTCTCCAGAAGGGCAACTGAAAGTGTGACACCTACAAGTCAGTCATCTCTAAAGCCAAACAAAGGTGAGCTCCTTATCTCCTCCATGCAATTAACTTCCTATATAATATATGGATCTTAACAAATTCTTTCACTGTACTTTTTATGGGAGTAGAGATGATTGCTTAAAAGTGTTCAGCTGCTCGGTTAGTCTGGTAGTATAGTGGTTAAGTTTGCACACTCCGCTTCAGTGGCCCAGAGTTCACCGGTTCGGATCCCAGGCACAGACCTACACACTGCTTATCAAGCCACGCTGTGGCAGGCATCCCACATATAAAGTAGAGGACGAAGGGTATGGATGTTCTCAGGGCCAATCTTCTTCAGCAAAACGAGGAGGCTTGGTGGTGGATGTTAGCTCAGGGCTAATCTTCCTCAAAAAAAAAAGTGTTCAACTACTAACAATTTAAAATAAGAAAGAATACAGTCAGAGGAAAGCTATATTTATGAGGTTGTAGAAAGCCCTAGAATAAGCTACAAGCCTTCAGATAAGGCCATAGTGGGGCTGGAGATTCAAATGGGAATATGCCTTCAACACAATCACTTATACACTGACAAAACCCACAAAAACATGACCATTCGAGTACCTCCATTTTCATATCAATAAGTGGTTTTACCATTAGATTATGAATGTGACCAACTCAAATTACAGTCAGATATGCTAAAAGAGATATCACCATGATTTCACCTGCTGATTCTGCATCACTTTTGCTAGCCTGTGAATATCATAATGCTTTGGTAGAGAAGGGATATAGGTATCTCCTTTTTGAAAATTCTCATCTTCCAGCCATAATATGTATACATTGAAGAGCCTAAAAGAAAAAAGCATAATTATATAAAATATAAAAAGATGTGCAGGCAAATGAAGTTTCTTACATCTCTAGGAACACTGGCACCAGTAGATATAAGTAAAGAAAGCACATAATACAGAAAACGTTTCCAACAACCACCACACTCCCAAGAAGCTCACAGGCCAGCAGGAGAGAAAGGTCACAAAGCATTAAAATACGATGTAATCATTGCTAAAACAAAAGGTATGAAGAAAGGACTGTGAACTCTATTACTACAGTAGGATTAAACAAACAAAAAATAGCTGGAAAAGGTGATTTTAACACAGACCTAGGATCTGAATTTGGAGCTTTTCCTTCCTGGGCAAAGCAGTCACAGTGAGCCTTAGTGCTTGGAAAAGTTAAAATAACATCCAAATAAACACATTTTATGTCTTCCAGAGAAAACATTAAAAGCCATTTTAAATTTATGCATCAGAAGAACCTGCCAGCTTCAGGTTCAATGATGAACGACCTCCTGCCTCACAGAGGCACAAAGAGAACTCACAGCATGTGTGCACACTGTTCCCATTAAGAAGGACTAGAACCAAGCCAGGCTAAAAAAAGAAAGAAAGAAAAAATCTCAATTTTCCGGTAAAAACTTTTTAAAAAGTTTAATGATGTTTCCTTTGCTTTTATTTTGTTTTTACAAGGAACATAGTCTATTTAGCTAATATCAGTGATACGTTAAGCAGCTGTTTACAGCAACAGGCACTAGAGTAATCTACAGCACACAAATTACTAGGTCAGGGACCAGGAGGTGGCGTGGCTTGGCTTTGTTCAATACAGTGGAAAATATCTCCTTTACCTCTGGGGTAGTCTGTGCAGGGCACAGGGCTTTGAGGGTCTTAAAGAGAAGAGGCTGGTTCAGAGCTCTCTTCTAGCTTCTGATTTGGTTGGCCACTTTATCAACCCACCAAAGGAAGGAGAATTTTGGAGAGGCAGAAAAGAACATCAAATACTTTCTTGGCTGATCTAAAAGTTCAAAGATAAAGCCTTCCCACTGGTTAAGCCTAGTTAAAAATAAGTTTTCCTTCAAGCAAGCAAAATCAAGGGAGAAAACATTCTGGAGGCTGAGAGACAGCCCTAAGGGCTTTGAGGTCAAGCAAGCCTGAAGTCTCAGAGCTGGATCAAAACACTAGGCTTCCTCACCAAGACATTTTGTTTTCAAGGTTAATTTAATATATTAAGAGCCATTTTTATTATGTCATTTATAAAAATAATATCTGGTTTATATCAAGCTTATAAATGAAAGGTGAAGAACTGTGAAAGGGACCCAAACACTTCAGAATTCTTAACTTTTAGGGGGTGCCAATATGGTACCTGATTTTAGAAGTGGTTTTGGGAGATTACTAGATCCTGCCCCACCCCAGGAAGCCCCTCAAGGGTCTATGAACCCCACTTAAAGACCCCTGCCTTAGTCATTTATTTCCTTTACAGAACTATCCTGGCAGGCTTTATTAGTTGTTTACCTGCTTGGATCAACTATTTTGCTTTGTTTCTATCACATAAAGAAGGAGAAGAGGACATCTGCCCTCTGGTTTAAGATCTTTCACTCAGACCCCAGGCACTTGACAGAGGTACATCCAAATTGCTGATTCACTTCTCATGAGGAACATAAAAGAGAAACAAGATGCAAACCTCTAGTCAAAACTCCTTCCATATTCCATCTAACAGGGTTAAGAGAAAAACATCTGGCAGTCTGTAACACAAACAACCACTCCAGCACAGTACCTGTGCTGCAAACAACACCACAAACCATGCCTCACCTCACGAGCTCCGTGTGCAGTTCTGGGGAAGTCAGGTAACCAGGGGTACCAGCCTGGCTCGCTGGCAGCCCTTCACTGCCCTCTGCTGGAATGCGAAGGGCCTTGCTTGCAGCGTGGTGGAAGTCGGCCACCTCAGTCAGGCGCCTCTTCATTTCTTTCAACAAATTGATATGAGCAGGGCTTTGAAAAAACCTTCTTCCAATACAACCATCTATGGGTAACCTTAAAAAATACAAGCACAGATCACAAGATCAACATAAGATGCTCTTTCCATGTGACACAAAATTGCAGTCAATTAACAAGTCAATTTACTATGGCTGTGCATATACCACATTAAATTAATGCATATTATTTCTACCTCTATGGTTATTATGAGGATCCAGCAAGCTGGTGTATATGAAAGCAGCTGCAAAGAATGAAACACTAGGCAAATTGAAGATATTATCACCACCCAGAGGTACAGAACAGATTAATGATAGTCTCTGTACTTGAAGAACTTGCAATGTGGTAGAAAATGGACGTGACAAAGAATCAACAGGTGTATGTTTCAAAGGAGTGAGTTAAGGGAGCGAGGGTGAGCTGGGAAGTGAGCTGGACAGCAATGGCAGGAAACAGTGGACAGTTCCAGCTGGCCAGAGTCCCTTCACATCCAGTGGAAATGGTGGACACCCCCAGGCACAGCCCAAGGCCTGCCAGGCACAGCCTGGCCTTTGTCCACACCTATACTACCCATCACAAGTTCCCTCAAACGAGCCCCATGATGGTCACACAAGCAGCTTCAGTTTGGGGCAGTTTCTCACCCTTTGCATCTCCAGAGGTTTTATATTGAACTTTGCCAGGTTCCAGGGTGTTCTCTTCAACGCACTGGGTATGGGGCATGGTACAGAGAGAGTTGCTCAAAGATAGCCTGAACTCCAAAAAGGTCTAGTCCAATAAATATGAAACAGGAAGGGAGGGAGACTCCTCGCCAGTGGTCAAAGAACGATTCTAACTCAGCTGCCACAGTGCGAGAACACAGAGCAGCAGAGCAGCGCCAAGGCAGGAACAGATTCAACAGAAACTTACTACAACACTGGGTACCATACCCATATTGTGGTCCTGGGCGGTGAAGATACAGGAGGAAGAACTTCTGCCAAATGAGCGGGAGAAGAGGGTGATCGGAAGGCGTGACGAGAGCCTGGTGGGCCCAACGATAAATCAGCAGCCTCTGGAGGGAAGGGACGATGGGGAGCTTCAGCTGGGCCTGGGCTTTCTACAAAAGAGGGGATTTCAGCAGCCGTGAAATGAACACAACTGTAAACAGTTTGCTCTAAGGGATCCAACGAAATGTTGAACATTTTGTTTTCAATTCGGTAAGAAAAAAGTCAGGTAAAACTTACTTCTCCAACCCATTAGTTAACACTTTAACCTCCTTGGTAGCAAGACATGTGGGATAGCTTTTTCCGCCAAAACATTTCACAGACCCCTAAACTGGAACGGGTCCTGAGAGTCACCTAGTCTAATCTCATTTCCATTCCTTGACAGGCCTTTACATTCTTGAGCATGAAAAACACTACAGCGCAGGGGAGCAAAATGACGTGAACACCAAAAGTAAATTTTACTGTCAAACTTGATCAATCTCTTGAAAATTTAGATTTTAAAAGGACTTTCAAGAATGACAAATTCCTTGACAGGCTATGAAATCTGAAAGCAAAGTCCATATCATGAGACCCTAAAATAAAAGGTCTTTAATTCTAAAATCTTATTCCAGTCATTCTTACACTTTACTGAGCCAAAGGATTAGCTAGGAAGTTTTTAAAAATAAATTCCTGGTTCTACTTCAGACTCAGAAACTCAGAAGTTGGGGACCAAGAATCTGATTTTTAACAAGCTTTCCAAGGAGATTCTGACACCCGTGGGACACACTGGAAATTGCTTTAAAACAACTGCAATCCCCTTCACACAGGCAATGAACACAGCCTTCCATGACTAGCTTGTGACTCCCAGTGTTAAATGAACCTTGAGAAGGAAGTATACACTTCAATTACACAGTTGTCAGCACTGGTTTGGTTATGGTGCTTTTCAAACATTCACAACAAAAGAAAACACAGAAATTCAAAAGCTATACGTGAGTCATCAGCATCAAAGTATAAACCACCTTCTCCCACTCAAATGCAGAACTGCTATTTGCACCTTCAGAGCTTGGTCAGGGGTAAACGCCGAGTTTATAACCAACTCCCCTTCAACAACTCTTCGGAGCTGAGAGTCTTCTTCAAAGATGGATTCCATGTTCAGGACTGTCCACGCAAACCAGACCTACAATGACACCAGGGAAAGGTGAGGGGAACGAGCAGCTCACTCAGACAGACAAAATACACCCTGATGGTCCACAAATGAACATCTTTCCTACCACAGATCTCACGCAACAAGTATTTACAATTTCTAAAATTAACACATAGCTTCTATACCCATCTCTACTCTTGTCACAGATATAAATTTAGATAAAATAGATCACTGAAAAATGTTAAATTCCTTTGGAAAGGATACTTTAGTTAAAGAAGGATGTTCTTCACTCAACAGTATTTACTAGGCAGGTTCTGTATCCATGAGGGGCAGGAAAGAGGGCCAGGCATGAGCTCTGCCCGTAAGAGTTTTCCATCTACTAGAGGACACAAACTAATACATAAGTAACCAAAATGTGAACGGAGGAGTGGTGAGAACTGAATGAGGAGTCAAGTGCTACCAGAAGCAGAGGAGGGAGGGCAGGATCAGAGAGAGTAAGTATATTAGAGAAGGTTCTACATAGAGATAGGAAGGGAAGGCATGCCTGGTAAGAGAATCAGCTAGGCAAAGGCAAAGATGTGTACAGGTAACAGCAAGGAGTTGGTTTCAGCTGGATCACAGGAGGTAAGACTGTGATAGATGGCTGAAGGATGTTACTACTAGTTTAAGTGACGAAACAAAAATATCATGTGACAGAGAAAGTCTGAGAGGTGGTATTAATGATGAAAATAATGCTGCTGCTGATGACAATAATAATAACAGCCAACACCTAGTGAGCATTGACTACATGCTAAGCACTGTTCTAATGCTTTACATGTTGGTGCAATCATTATTCCCACTTGACAGGTGAGGAGACTGAGGACAGAGAGGTAAACAAGCTGCCCAAGGCACAATGCTGGCAAATGGCAGAACCAAGATTGAACCCTGGCCCGCATGGCTCCAGCATCCACTCTTAATCACTCTGCCATGCTCCTGGGCAGGCTGTGCAGTCAGGCAGACAGAGTCTGATCATGAGCCATCTGATCCCGAGCCAGCCACTTAACTCCATGAAACCTCAGTTCATTCCTCTGTGAAACAGGAATAGCAATGCAGCAACCTCAGCAGAGGGCTATTGTGAGGATTAAATGAAAAAGTACTCTTATAGATAGTGAGTGCTAAATAAGCATTAGTTATTTCAGGCTATTAGTAATGTATTAGTAAGGATGCTAACAGTATTACAGTTCACAAGGATAACAAATGGTCCTCAGTGGGTTTCCTACCTGAGTGGGCGTGGCCAAACCCTCCACGAAGGAAGGAGTGATGTTGCCCGCCACGATCCAGCTCACCAAAGAAGAGAGCAGACTCCGGTCACAGTGGTAACCCAAAGCATTCTACACAGGAAAGATGTGGAGCAGAGAGAGGAGGAGGCTTTAAAAAAAACCTTATCAATGACCTTTTCAAGAATATCAGCAATTATCTCACCACTATGGAAGATTCTGCTAAGACCAGCAACGATAGTCCCAGGCAGTGCACCACAGCCAAATATAATGAGCAGCTCCTCTTGGGGAGCCCCTTCCTTGGGCTCTACGAGGATCTGTGCTAGCAGACCATGGTTATTGAGATAAGACACTGTTAACGCAAAGTTTAAAAAAGGCAGTGGCCACAGTGTAGTCCTGAGGACTATGCATTTGGGGGAACCTTTTTAGAAGGCTATCTAGCCAATGACCATAAGATAAACTCTCTAACAGGCTTACCTTATGTTGCTGGTAGAGTAATTTCTGCACACAGTCTTCCTGCATCAGCTGAAAAGCTGTTTTACACAAGTGATCCATGAGGAAGAGGATGGGTTGTTCTCGGTACCAAAGATGTTGGCTGATAAGAGCCTGAACCCAGAACTCTAATATGGCAACGGGGCCCACTTCATTGGGCTGAGTGCTGACAGATATGTGGGCCTGTGGAGAAAGGGCTCAGGTGATGGGAAAGTTATAACCTGCCTCCCATTTTTAAAACGCCAATAAAATAATACCTCCCTCCACTACAAAATTCAAATCTATTGACTTTCTTGGCCAAAAGCAGTGTGACAAGCGCTTTGAAATGACCAAACACACAGATGTGCTAGCACTAGGGGTGTCTGGGAAGATGAGCAAGCGGCTGACTAGGGCCCTGACCTGGATCATGCTGTTGAGAAGCTTCACGTTGTCCCCATGGCTGGCTCCCGTCAGGTGTTGTGCCACCTTGTGGGTGACCTGCTGTGTGACACCCTGAGGGACACCGCTGTCCAAGTGTAGGAACAGGAGGAGGTGTGACAGAAACCTGCCAAGCACACAGGACAACACAACTTTACCTTCCAATCAGAAGTCAACAGAATTTCCAGTGGCTAATTACTTATGAGGAAACAAAAATATTAAAGTAGTCACATTTTTAGACCAAAGCTCTATTTAGGGATTCTGATAAATCTTCAGGAATTTCAGAAGAATAAATTTTCTAATTAAGTGTGGGTTAGAAGAAATTCTATCTACCTGCAGAAGTGTAGTGAACAGATCTAGGGCACAAAAACACATGCAAGTTAAAGAGAATGAGAGGAAAAACACCCAAAAGCACCCTTTATCCCCGCCACACTCCCCACTCCCACTAGGAAAGCAGACATGTTTATAGAATCATTCCACAATCTCATACTGGGAGTCAACTTCACACAAGGTGGCATACGGGACACTAGGGGGATAAAACCACAATTAAGTCATGGGCGTTCCATGGGTACGCTGGGCTCCCTGCTCTCTCAGGGCCTTTGCTTCTGCTGTGTTTTCTGCCTAAAACATTCCCCTACCCCTAACCTGGCAGACTCCTACTCAACTCACATCCCATCTGCAACGTCCCTTCCTCACAGAACACGTCCTGACCCCTCCCCACCACCTAAAATACGTCTAACCCATTAACCTCTCTCATAGCACCCTGCCGCTTCCTTCATGGTCCTTAAACCTGGTAACTACACTGAGAGTGGTATAACTTCCTGTGTGCCTGAGGGCAAAGCCTGGTTGGCTCTGCTCCCCACCATACACAGACGGTGGCAGCATACAGCAGGAATCAATAAGCAGTTGTTAGTGGTGGATGAAGGTGCTTCCTATTTCACAGGAGACACAACACAGGCCCAAACCAGGCCCAACTCCCACTCTGGTATAAAGGAAGATATGACAGGAAAAGTACCAATAAAGTGCTGTAAGAGTTCAAGGACAGAGCTAGTGCAGGCATTAGTGGGGTGTGTGGAGATACTGAGGAGGAAGAATTTGAAATAGAGCCTAGAAAGAGTCACCATTACTCAAACTTTAACAATTAGAGAAAAAGAATATAGAAACCATTCAATCTTATCTTTTAAAAACAACAAAATCTAAAGACAATTTATTAAAACTGTGCCAGACATTTGTACTCTATACATGGTACTTAATCCTTACACCCAGCCTGTGTGGGAGGGGGTATTATCCCATTATACAAATGAAAGAACAGAGGCTCTGAAAAGTTAAGGAACTCACCTGTATTCACACATTAGTAAAAAAAAAAAAAGGTTCCCAGGCCCTGGCCCATTCCTACTAAAGTACAATCTCCAGGGGAGGAGCCTGGGAATCGGTATGCCGTCACTCATGCTCTTTCCAAGCCCAGCCCCCTCCAGAACTTCCTCTCACCCCCCTACAATACTGAAAAAGCCCTGCCTTCCCCAGTCCTCTCCACTGGCCCAACGCCTACATGCACTTGGAAGCTCAATTAGAAACCCAGCTCTTCCACAGTCATATTCTTGGGCCATTTGTAGCTTCTGTTTACCATGCATCCTCTCTCTCTCCCTTCTGGTCACTGCACACCCTTTCACTAAGGGAACTGTCCTTCCCTCAAGCCACAGTTTTGGGAGTGAGGAGCTCTCAATACAGAGTCCTTGTACACCCTCTTCTCAGGACTGGAAATCCCACTGGACATAGTGATAGGCTCAGGGAGAGCCTATGACTAAGTCAGACCAATCAGGAATCATTATAAGGAATAATGAGAAAGAAAAACATTTGCCTTTTCCATAGGAAACTAGGATGGTGCCTAGTTCTCTCTGTAACCATGCACTTTTATTCCCCTGGAAAAAGTAAACGTACAGAGAAGGTCTGCAAGAGAGAGGGGCAGGGTCAAGGGAACTGGGAGGGAGAAGAAACAGCGAAGGAGAAACACTAATCCAGGGTCTCTCCACTTTGGCACTACTGACACTTTGAGCTGGCTAATTCTTCATTGTGAGGGGCTCTCCGGTGCATTGTAGGATGTTTAGCACTGTCCCTGGCCTCTACCCACTAAACAGCAGTAGCAACCTCCCCCAACCCTCCCTCGAATCATCCCACTCCCCTCACCAGGATGTGACAATCAACATCATCTCTAGACATCACCAAATGCCCCCTGAAAAGGATCGAGTCACCCCTGTTGAGAACCACTTTAGAGTGACCTAACATTCTCAGGAGCCTTCTTCCCAATCACATGAGCCAATACATTCCCTTCTTGGTGAAATTAGTGCATGCTGGGTTTTCATCACGCGCAGTTAATTCCCTCCCTCCCCAAGCAGCTACTTCTTTTACCATAAATTCTATAAATTTTTACCATACAATGCAAATGCAATCTATACACCATAGCATGGCCTTGCCAATATTTTGCTTCATAACTTTGTTGTTACCTCAAAAGTCCTATTTTCTCAAAATTATAAATGTCTCATGTGATGAGCACCTTCCTATCTATCTCACCTGTTTGTAACACTGCACTATGTACACTGCAGGCAATTAAAAGCAATGTGTTTTGCTACTGTTACAATGGCAAACCATTTGCTGCTCAATGTCAGAAGCACTATTCCCAGACTTTCGTGGAAACACACTGGTCTTCTAATACTACCAAGCTATAAGCAATCCAAAATTAAATGAGAAAGGGAAATATCTTTCATGATAATAAAACTAGAATCATTAGAATCATTGCTCAACAACCTGCATTCTAAACTGGGCAGCAAGTTTTCAGCCTCATAAAAAATACACTATTGCAATATCATTCCCTATTTTACTTGAGAAACCAGAAGATTTGCACTCGCTGGGCTGTTTTCTACTTACTGCTCATTCTTCAGAAGGTAATACTGGCAAGGGTAGAACAAGGGCAGAATCTTATCGAGGACATGCACCACTGTTCTCAAATGCCTCGACTGGACCAGAATTCCCAACAGTGGGATGCCTTCTGCACAGAACTTCTCGACGCTATGGGAAAAGAAAAAGGCAATGACCATACATGGTAGCTGCTTCATAAAATGATGTTCTTCCAGTGAGCTATCAGCCTATATGCTGCCAGGATTATCTCAGATCTCCAACACATTTTTGTATATCCAAACTTCACACAGAAATACTAGAATCAGAACTCTGGAAGTACAAAGGAACTTAACAATTCACCTATATTTTCATAGATGAGAATAAGTATTGTGCCCAAATTCATATAATTTTCTAGCGTAGCGTCAAAGTGAGAATGCAGGTTTGCAAATTTCTAGACCAGAGTGCTTGCCACCACCCCATTTTGTTTCTCAAACGTTATTTCTGCTAACAGTCATGGGGCTCTCATTGTCTGCATATTCCCACAAGGTATTACAGCAAAGAGAAGACTCAAAAGTGAGCTCGATCACCAGTACAAATGGCAAATTCTTCTGAAACCAATGTGACATAAGAACTTACTTATTCTTTGACTCACTTCAGAGAATCTATCCTTAAGAAATAATCTCAAATATGTGAAAAAAAAAAAACACACAACAGATGATCCATGTAAAGATGCACTTTTCAGGGGCCAGCCCCGTGGCCGAGTGGTTAAGTTCATGCGCTCTGCTTTGGCGGCCCAGGGTTTCACCAGTTCGAATCCTGGGCGAGGACATGGCACCGCTCATCAAGCTATGCTGAGGTGGCATCCCACATGCCACAACTGGAAGGACCCACAACTAAAAATACACAACTATGTACCGGGTGCTCTGGGGAGAAAAAGAAAAAAAATCTTTAAAAAAAAATGCACTTTGCAGAATTATTTATAATTGCGAACTCAGAGGCAAACATGATTAATGTAAATTTTGGAAAATTCCATTCAATGGGAATATTATTGCATCATTTTAAAATGATGCATATGATAGCCAAGGACAACATGGAAAAATACTTCTGCTTTAATGATACTGGAAAAAAAGAAACCATAAAATTTTACACTTCTGATTACAACTACTAGTAAGAGTTATATACAGGAAAAAACACAGGGACGATGTCATGCCAAAATGCTCCTTGTGTTGGGGTGGCACAAGTAAGCGACTTTTTCTCCCATTTTGCTAATCCTACAGTTTGGTTATGTTACTTTAATTCCAGGGTAAAAAATCATTTCAAAAAATAAAAGTAATAGCACAAAGATTATGCCATAGAGAAATGTTTACAATATTAGAGGTGAAAAACAAAGGAATTATAAAATTATACATACATTATAGCTCTATAAAAGATCAAAGGAAAAAATATACAGGAAAAAAAAGCAATGTTTCATTAGGGTGAGGAAGATCCTGGGTGATTTTTTGACTACTGCTCTCTGCACTGTCTGCGATGTTACATTCAGGTACAACTTATGCCCCTGCATACTCTGTCCCGCACCCCAAGCCCACTCATGAGATTGTTTTTAGTTAGTTCTAGTATAGAGACATCCCCGACGACCACAGTGGAGTTCAGTCCCTTAGAGAAACACTTACTCTCACCCTCACTCCCATTCAGGACTCAGCAATCAGCAGCAAATATTTATGTTTAAGGAAGCCCAAGAGCAGTATGAGAGAATAAGGAGCTACAGTCCCAGAATGAAAACAAGAAATCAGAGAAATCATGAAACAAGTTCTGAGCACTACACTCAAAGAATCCACATGTGCAGACGCTGTTTTAAACATGTTAAATGTATTACAACCTAAGCCTCATAAAGTAAAATCCGATACTACTATTATTCCCATTTTAGAGATGAAGAACCTGTGGTAGGGGAAACTGAATGACACTAGAGCTACTGGAAACAATGTAACAAGTCCCTTCCAAAGGGCCCATATAACATCTCTCCTCTTCCTTGCAGGTCAGTTCTACCCTCTGCCACCTGGCTTTCAAATTTGTCCATAATTTGGCCCTACCGACCTACCTGATCACCTCCATTCACCAACACAAACCACGGGCTTCAGTCAGGAGTATTTCCTCATCTCTTCCCCTCCCCCCTCAGACACCTGGTGCTCCTTCCCACATTCAAGCAATGAAATACCTAAGTACAAGTTCTGGAGATTAGATGACAAGACAATGCCCCTACCTTCAAGAAACATGCAGTCCACAAGGAGAAGGAGTGATAAACTGTCACACTACAATACAGTAAGCACGCGGCTCAGAACACACAGGTGCTGTAGTCGGGCAGTGGACGACCCTTGGCTGAATCTTCAACACTGTGGGCACTAATCGCACAGAGAAGGTGAGCGCCCTTAACCTAGGATGTCTTCTCTAATTAAGACTCCTCTCCAAAGCTCAGTGCCTCCATGAAGGGATCCAGCTCTAGTGATCTCTCCTTCCTTGAAATTCCTTCTGCTCATACTCTTGAATGGCTCTCAATCTAGGCTGTACATCAGAATAATGTGGAGAACCGGCCGCCAGACCTATTAGATCAGGATTCTCACCACCTTCCCTGCACAGGTGTCTTTAGAATTACTCCAAAAGTGACTCTAAAAAGCAGCCAGGGTCGAGAACCACTGCTCTACTCATATCACCCAGCCCATGATGATATCTTTAGTACTGCTAATTGCTGTATGTCTACCATCTCCACTAAACTGTCAACAACCTGATGGCAGCTATCTAACAATTCCATCTCTCCAACTTGACAGCATAAGGCTGAACTCTAACAGCTGACAGGACAACTGGCATCCCACCGAAAATGTACTTAATGTGGAATAAGATGTTGAAATGAGGATGCTAAAAGGGTGTTTCAGTGAGTCTAAAATGCAAGAACCAGAAAGCATAGGTCAAAGAGGTTTTAGAAAAATGGATAGGCTAATAATACATTGTAGGAAAATGATCTTTAAAGAAAAGGATTTTTAACCAACTAAGAATTCATTCATTCATTCATTCATTCGTTTACTTAGTGCACCAGATACAGTCTTCAGCACTAGGGATAAAATGGTAACACAAGACAAACATGGTTCCTGAGTCCTAACTTCAGAAATTCCTGATAAGATTAAACAGACAACTACAATACAGTGTAATAAATGCTCCAGTGGAAGAAAGAGAGACAGCTATGGGCACATACCAGAGAGGCATGTGACCTGATCAGGCACTGCATTCCCCTGGTCAGATTTAGTCCTTAAGCTGAAAAGCCTGAATTAGGTGTCATCACTTTAAACAAAATTCAGTACAGGTGACCATTTATTTTTATTTGATCATTATTCTAAGGAAGAACATACATCTACTGCCGACATGAAAATTCTACTCTGGGTAACTCTCTTCACAATATAACAAGGTGATTTTCTGGTATAAATGTGTCTTATATGAATTTGGGCAGCATTTCCTCTTGATAAGCTATTCAAGGCTTATGATTTGGCCCTGATTAACCTCCAGGTTGAGGGAGGCCTCAGACTTTGGGCTGTGAAAGATGAGCTTCTAGAATCACTGACTACAAGGATCAGCAACCCTAGAGGTTCAGCCCAAACACCATACCTGTGTCCTACGACCGTCATAGCTAAAGCCAGATAACAGCCAATGGGCATGCCCGCCTTAACAGCCTTCAAGAGAGGATGAAACGTGGGTGACTCTGTCATGTCAGGCACAGTGCTGCAGAAGGGAACAGCTGGGCAATTCTGCTGTGTTCCATAATCATTTTTGTGCAGTTTTAACCTCAAGATCAAGTTCCAGGCCCATTGGTTAAATGAGGTCTCAGGTGTCTCTCCGTAACGAACAATACTGGCCAAATATGAAACCTAAAACAATTATTTATTTTAAACCACATTAGTCACATACAAATTAAATCAGTAAGCTCACCCACCCATTTCCTTTTGTGATCAACCACGCCCTCAAAAGAGAGGACCTGCTGCTTACTGGTACTCAGTGTTTGTAGGACTAAACTAAAGCAATTTCTCACTCACAACTGGCCACTTCTGCTTACTTGCTAGTCACTGTGTAAACACGAACTGACTCAGCTCAAGCAAAAGACTAACAATGTAAAAGCTGGTACACAACAAATGGTGTGCTGGTAAATAAGTCTACCAGCCAGTTGGGGTGTGGAGGCTCACTTACAGCATCTGCCAATTTTGGTGGTGTAAAAACTCCCACCATGGTCAATATCAAGCTACCAACAGGTTAACAACCTGAGATGGAGCCAGTACAAGCCTGCTCCAGCACACAGTTGCAGCTCAACTCAAATTGCACAATTATTAAAACAGTCATATGCGGACCACTTCTTAAATAAAAATCTTTATCCAACCACAGAACTCAAGTTCAATATCCTAAATTGCCAGTAATGCTCTTGGGAAATCTAAGGGTAAATACTGAAACTTTATCCACCCCAGCCATTTATAATAAAGATTTATGTTCTCAATACAAAAGAGAAGGAAATACCTGCTTCATACTTTCAGAAAGAAGTCCAGCATACGGCTTCTGTGCAAGGTATTTCTGATATGCTTCAAGAATCATTAAAGCCACTTCGGCATGGACTGCTTGATCCAGATGCAGGGTACCCTTTTAAGAAGAAAAATAATCTCTAACATGCCATCTTGATTTTTTTTTACCTTTGAACTAAAAGACCAAGTAGAAAAATAAAAAAAAAAAAAAAAAAAAGGATCGTGGATGCAGAAGCTAAATTTTCCAAAAATCACATCCCTTAACAATGAAGTTATAAAATGACAACAGGAAAAAAAAATTGAAATCTTAAAGAACCATTACACTGCATCTAGACAGGTCTGAACCTGAGTGACTCAGGACCCCAGCCACAAAAGCTATCTTTGAATGTAAAACCCCCACCCTACTAGCTCTATAAATACTTGCAGTTATAAGTTTAAAGGCATTGCTACAAACTAGGAAGATGTTTAATTACTGTTAATTAAACAGGAAGATACTGAATAATTTAAGTGTACATTCCCTTTTCTTATTCTATCAGTGAAAATATATAAGATTCTCAACAATACAAGTAAAATATTCCTTCAGGAGCTTGAAGTCGCCTATCGAATTTCCCAGCAAATCTTCCTCTGGAACCCAAAGAAATACATTCCTTAACCCTCTCACAGAAGGTGACTTTCCTAACTCTAATAAAAGATCAAGGAGACTCTCAGAGAGGAGTCTTCATGCATCTCTCCGGGCGGAGGGGACTGGGAAGTTCTGTTCATAAGTCAGAGAATACGAAGGCGGAGAACAGTCCCCCACAGCGCTCACCCACCAGTGCTTGAGTAAGAGAAGACCCAGACGAACCCGTGGGGAGACGCAGGTGGAAAGGGACACCCCGGGAGAAAAGCTCCCTGGGTTCAGTTTTATCTTTACAACCAGGGGTCATGTTCATGCAAACCTCATAAGACGGCTGTGAGGACAAAATGATTTGCTCAGAACAAAAGCTAGCAGAAAGCTGGAGAGGGCCAAGTATTCTCCCATTTTCCCTTTAAAATGTTTAAATATTTTGATCAAGGGGCTAACTAATAAGGCCCAGGGTACAGAGGCAAGAAAGGTTTAACAGTCAAAATCACAAACATGGCATCTTCGGAGACACATCATAGGCAGCAAACTCTTAATAATAAACTATTATTAATAAAAACTACCGCCAAGTACTTCACGTGTGCCAAGAACTGTTCTACATGTTTTATATGTCCTAACTTGCTGAATCTTTGCAACAACCCTATGAAGTAAGCCTATTAATATCAATGCTTACAGATGAGCAACTGAGGCCCAGAGAGTTCAGGAAGCTTGCTCAGGGTGACCTAGCCAGGAGGTGGCAAAGCTGGGATCAGAACCCAGGCAGGCCGGCTCCAAGCTCAGGCTCTTAAGCAATGCACAGTGTTTCAGAGTCAAATTTGGCAGTGACATGCAAGGTAAAATGCAGGAGGAAGAGGAACCAGAGGCAGGAGAGGCAATCAGGAGGAACTGCAGTCAACAGCCAGAGATGAAACAACAGATACAAACAGCCTACGGAAAAACGGAAGAATTTTCAATGTGGAACAAGTTATCTTCATTTAGAGGATGCTCACTCGGCAAAACAGAATTAAAGAGAAGATCCTAACCTCTGAAACAGCTAAAAGAATTTGCAAACTTTGCAAACGATACTCGGAAGCGTTAATGCTTTAAGGAAAGTTTCTTTAAAACTGATGTATGTAGTTTGTCTTTTCATTTTGTTCACTGTTTCCTTGGACCTTGAGGGTATGATGTTAAGCGAAATAAGCCAGAGAAAGACAAATATTGCATGATTTCACTCATATGTGGAAGATAACAAATACATGGACAAAGAGAACAGATCAGTGGTTACCAGAGGGGAAAAGGGCTGGGGGATGGGCAAAAGGGGTAAGGGGCACATATGCATGGTGACAGACAAAAATTAGACTACTTGTGGTGAGCATGATGAAATCTATTCAGAAACTGATAAATAATAATGTACACCCAAAATTACACAATGTCATAAACGATTATGACCTCAATAAAATTACTGGGGGAAAAAAAACAAACTGATGTATGTAGAACCTCCAGTCGCTAGGGAATAGTTTTAACACATACCTGTTCACCAAATCCCCAATTTAGTCCTTCTAGAATCACACAGGCTAATTTATTCTTCACAGTTGTCAGGTTATAATTCAATAACCAATCCCGAATCACAGCTATCTCAGAAGCAGATGGTCGCCAAAGATATAAAGGCAGTTCTTTAAACAAGTATAAAGAAACCTTATTTAAAAGAAAATGATAATAATTAAAATCAAAACTTAAAAGACAATCCTATATTACTACAATATTACATTATTAAACTGCTTGCAAACATTTTTCTCCAAAAGGAAGTAGGGTTTGTTAGATTTTTAGACGAAAATAGACACCATGGACAGCCAAATGAAATGAATATTAGAACTGAAGGTACAACAAAAGCACATTTTGCTATTCTTTGTAAAGCTCAATCTTTTCTTACATGTCAGTTGGTATACTTCCACTTAAGGAAACCACCATATCAAGACCCAACACCATACCAAGACCCAAATTTAAAGTCATGATGAATGAAGAGACAGTCATTCACTTTACAAATCATTACAAAAGGATTTACCACTTTAAACAGTTCTTTCTTCTATTTAAGAAGATATTTTTAAGAAGATATTTTTCTTCTATTTAAGAAGATTTAATTAAGATATTTAAGAAATATCTATTAGTTTCCAAGCAATCAGGGGAGGAGGAACAAGGAGTGGATAGAGGTAAAGATGAAACAAGATCAACCAAGAGTTGGTTACTATTGAAACTGGATGGTGGATACCAAGGGATTCATTATTATATGTATTTGGAAGACTCTGTAATAAAGTTTTTTTAAATCCTGTTTACAAAAAGTCTATATCATCACTTTTTAAATAACATCTATGTGTGCAAATTAAGATAAATCTGGGTTCACTTAATACAGTTTACTTTAAAGGAGACTGATCAGAAGACAATTTATTTTATAATGTCTAGAACAGTGGTGTCCAAAGGAAATATAATGCACCACATATGTAATTTTAATTTTTTATAGTTGCATTTTTTAAGTCAAACGAAACAAGTAAAATTAATATTAATAATATATTTCATTTAATCCAATAAGTCCAAAATATTATCAACAGGTAATCACTACAAAAAATTATTGAGATGTTGCATTATTTTGTTCATACTAACTCTCTGAAACCCAGTGAGTATGTACACTTACGGTGCATCTCAATTTGGACTAGCCACATTTCAAAGGCTCTACAGACAACACAGGTCTAGAATATACATACTAGCATTTTTCAGGTTCCTGCACTGCTCCAAATTGGAGGCAAAACAAAATATGAAAGAACAGTAGAAAGAATAAATTTTAAAAAGAATTTTCCATTCTTTTGGGAGTGTGTGCATTTAATTAAATTTTCATGAGGATTTGTTAATAAATGTCTTGAATATCCTGAATAAAACGGTAAAATAGTAATTTTAAAAATAGAAAAATCCTGGGGCTGGCCCCATGGCCGAGTGGTTAAGTTCGTGAGCTCTGCTGCAGGTGGCCCAGTGTTTCGTTGGTTCGAATCCTGGGCGTGGACATGGCACTGCTCATCAAACCACGCTGAGGCAGCGTCCCACATGCCACAACTAGAAGGACCCACAACAAAGAATATACAACTATGTACCGGGGGGCTTTAGGGAGAAAAAGGAAAAAAATAAAATCTTCAAAAAAAAAGAAAAAGAAAAAAGAAAAATCCTACTTTACCCTGTATCAGAAAAAAAGAGCAAAATAATGGTACTAGAACAATAAGTATAGCAATGAGATCTATCCAGAAAAGCATCTATCCCAGCTACATAAATAATGGTCTAGCATACAACTGCCCACCAAGAATGAAAGTGGGGCTATCATGAAAGACCCCAGGGACATTAAAATGCTAACATGGGAATATTATCAACAACTCTATGCCAATAAATTCAATTCATTAGATGAAACGAAAAAATCCCTTTAAAAACAAAATAAAAATACAAATCTGAACAGTCCTATATCTGTTTAACAAATTCAATTTGTTATCAAAAGCCTTCCCACAAAGAATACTCTAGGCTCAGATGATTTCACTGATAAACTCTATCAAACATTCAAGGAAGAATTAATAGCAATCTTACAAAAACTCTTTCATAAAACAGAAGAGGAGGGAATGCTCCCCAACTAATGTTATGAGGCCAACATAACTCTAAAACCAAAACTTAACAAAGACATAACAAGAAAATAAAATTATAGGTCAATATCCCTCATATATATATACATATATATATATATATATATATGCAAAAATCCTCAACAAAAAATATTATCAAATTGAATCCATCACTACATACAAAGATGATCAATTGGTTTCTATTCCAGGAAACAATGATGGTTTGACACTGGAAAACAGTCAATTATAATTCACTACACTAACAGAAAAAAAGATAAAAATCATAAGATCATCTCAATGGATGCAAAAAAACTACTGAATACCCATTCACAAAAAAACTCAGCAAACTGGAAATAGAAACTTCCTCAGCCTAATATAAAGCATCAATGAAAAACCTACAGCTAACATTATACTTAATGGTGAACTTCTGAACTTCTTTCCACTATGATAAGGAACAAAGAAGTGTCTACTCTCTCTACTTCTATTCAATATTGTAATGAAGGACCCAGTCAACGCAATAAGGCAAGAAAAAGAAATGACTAGAAAGGAAGAATCCTAATAAGAATGCTCAACAAAACAGGACTTAAAAGAGTGTATTTTTAAATATATGTATGCTTTTACTGAAAGTCAAAAGAACAATAATTTTACCTGACAAGGATATTAGGAAGATACACGGATTTCACTAACAAAAGTAGAATGTGTCCTCTGAATGAGCCCATCTTTGAAATTATAAAATAGGCCAAGAGAAACATATGATATCAATTTGCAGGTTGTCATCCAAACATATCTCTTAAGTTCTACACTTTGGGATCTCCCAAAAGGCTTGGTCTTTATCAAGAACTATTCCTAACCCAGAGGAATCCCCATACATTTAAAGCACATAGGATGTGCCCTCTCAAGACAGGCCTCTAGAACAGGAAGTTATCTTCAGACACACCCCAAATGTATCAGTGAATGTTTTGGGCCCTAGGGCACAACTCATTTCAAGGCTCTGGGGCTAGGGTCTGACTCCAAACCAGCCCAAGGTCACAGTAAAAATATTCAAAGCATCTGAAGGCCACTATGGAAAACAGTATAGTGGTTCCACAAAACATTAAAAATAAAATTACCATACAATCCAGGAATTCCACTGCTGGGTACAGACCCAAAAGAACCGAAAGCAAAGTCTCAAAGAGATATTTGTACACTCACGTTCACAGCAGCACTATTCACAACAGCCAAAATCCAAGCAATCCAAGTGTCCATCAACGGATGAATGGATAAACAAAAGTAAATACATACAGTAGAATATTAATAAGGCTTAAAAAGGAAGGAAATTCTGACATATGCTACAATACGCAAGAACACTGAGGACATTATGTTCAGTGAAATAAGCCAGTCACGAAAGTATAATACTGTATGATTTCACTTATGTGAGGTAGCTAGAGTTGTCCAACTCACAGAGACAGAAAGTAGAAGTTTGGCTGCCAGGGGCTGGAGGGTGGGCAATGGAGGGAATGGGGAATTATTGTTTAACAGGTACAGAGTTTCAGTTCTGTAAGAAGAGAAGAGTTCTGTGGATGAATGACAGTGATGGTAGGTCTCAAAACAATGTGAATGTACTTAATGCCACTGAACTATATACTTAAAATTGGTTAAGATAGTATATTTTACATTGTGTATAATTTACCAAAATTACATTTTTTAATGTTAAAAAAGTACCATGTACTTTTCCAAGGAAAGCAGGATATATCATTTATTCATTAGGAAAAAGTATGTCTCATAAACCATTCTTTCATTGGAATCTGCCCCCTTATGAATGTGACGAAGCAATGATAGTTACCAGTCATCTATCCTACAGGGATGATACAGTGACCATAAAACCTAAGGGCCCTTTACAAATATAGGCCCATAAAAAAATACTATCACTTTAAACACTCCTCTTGAAGTTATAACACGTGACTATCTGCCATCAGAAAAACTCACACACTGCAGCCTTATTATAGATGATGAAGAAAATCTTCATTAAGTATACATTTTTTTTAAATAGCACATCCATACAATGGAATACTATTTGGCCATAAAAAGGAATGAAGTACTCATACATGGTACAACATGGATGAACCTTGAAAACATTACACTATGTAAAAGAAGCCAGTCACAAAAGGCCAAATATTGTATGATTCCATTTATATTAAATGTCCAGAACAGTCAACTCTGTAGAGACAGAAAAGAGAGTATAGGTTGCTTAGGGCTGGAGGGCATGGAGGGACAGAGGGTGATAGCTAAAGGGTCTGTGGTTTCTTTTTGAGATGATAAAAGTGTTCTAAAATTGACTGTGGGGATAGTTGTACATATCCGTGAATATACTAAAAAGCATTGACTTGAACACTTTAAATAGATGAACTGTATGGTATGTGCATTATATCTCAATAAAGCTGTTTTTAAAATCTACATAAAGACTACAAAAGAGTGTGACAAATGACAAAAATAAATGTATGTGTCTTGCTCAACTTAAATCACTACTTTTAATTTTGGTTTTGGTTGATTTAAATAGGGCCTTCTTTCTTAATCAGAGTTGTTTCTTCCAAGTATAAAATATAAGAATTATGAAAGCCAAACAAAATTATGAAATAAAAACTATTAATTAACTATAGGCTATAATTAAAGTAAATACCTGTTATTGAAAGAGGTAGGAAAGTCAGTTTGAGGAGATTAAAGAGACACAGTCACAGCTTTGTTAAGCAGCAGCTAACCCCAAGCAGGCATGGAGAAGAGCACAGAGCCTGGGACACAATAAACATTCTCTTCACCCTGTTGAGCCTGTGACTCCACTCCCAACAACCTTACTATTTTTCTCATTGCTCCATTAACTCCAGGATTTAGAAGGAAAAAAAAAGCAAAACAAATAAACAAAATCAGTGCTCTTACCATTCCAACCTGGTCAATGGTGTCTTGAACTCTATCCAGTAGGACAGAAATTATCTCAGGGTGAACAGCTGTGATGGCCCCTAAAAGCTCTCGACCAACCTTTGAAAAAGTCTCTCTGGTCGACAGGGTGACGTAAGATACCTAAAAGTGTGAGGAGGTAGAGATGGCACTTTCAATACCAATTAGCAGTCAAAACATATTTCCATAATTTATTTAGGACATTTTCAAGTTAAGTAGAAAGAATCTCACATTAAGCCTTGGTTCACACTATGTTCAAAAAGATGTCAGAACTTCAGAGAGCTAACTGCCCACCCTGAGGCTGGAAGGTGGGAGAAGGAATGGAGGGAAAAGGCAACTATGTAACAACAACTTCAAGTGCTGGATTCAGGCAGTATATCCCAAAGTCTGTTAGTAGCAATAATATACAGTCGTGTGACACACAATGACATTTCGGTCAAGGATGGATCGCATATACAACGGTGGTCCCATACGATTAGTCCCACATAGCCTAGGTGTATAATAGGCTAGACCATCTAGATTTGCATAAGTACATTCTATGACGTCCATATAACAACGAAATAATTGCTAACAATGCACTTCTCAGAAGGTGTCCCTGCCATTAAGTGATGTGTGACTGTAGTCCCTTTGGTGTAAAAACTTTTCTAAATTTGAGGAAATAACTGAAATGATGAAAGTCAGAATGTATTTCAGGAAAATATTTATTTTCTCCCACAAAATAAGATTCCCAGCTACAAGAGCTTCTAAAATATCAATGTTTACAAACTCCTCTTGAACAATGTCTTCCAAAATCCACTGATGCCAATGGCTAACATTTTTCTTAAAAAAATACAGAGGAACAGCACAGAAAAATAACTGAATAAAATAGAATAGAAAAATGTGTGAGTGCATCCCAGTAAGATTAAGTATTGCTTTAATTTCACATGTGTGTGTGCGTGCACACACGCACGCACACACACACAGAAGAATGCAGTAAAGAATGCAGTAAAGAATTTTTTTTTTCAGGGAGGAAGACTGGCCCTGAGCTAACATCCATTGCCAATCCTCCTCTTTTTGTTGGAGGAAGATTGTCACTGAGCTAACATCTGTGCCAATCATTCTCTATTTTGTACGTGGGACGCCATCAAGCATGGTTTGATGAGCCGTGTGTAGGTCCACGCCTGGGATCTGAACCGGCGAACCCTGGGCCACCGACATGGAGTGCGTGAACTTAACTACTACACTACCAGGCCAGCCCCCAGAATGCAATTTTTACTGTGAGTGCTGATTAAAACACTTGAAACATTATTCAAGAGCATAAATATTACTTTAGCAACAGATCTTGAGATGCCACTTAATGTTAAATGTATGGTAAATGTATGTTAAAATATATATTCTCCCCCTAATATTTTCAGACCATGAAGATAGTCTGGAATTCTAGATCCACCTAGGCCTTAACCTCACACATGGTTACAAAGTACAAGTATAGGAACGGCTTAATAGAGTATGTGATCTTGGAAAAGCACTTTAGATGATGCAGTTCTGTCATGCTCCAACTGGAGTACTGGGGGAAGGATGATAAACTCAGGGAATCTTCTTTGAACATAATTTTACTTGAGTTTACTTGAATAGTTTGGAGGAAACATTTCTATGAAGATAAACAGATAAATGACAGCCTAAATTGAAAATGTGCATAGTTTTTAAAATATACAAAAACTGCAAGAGAGTTTTGATAACCACTTTAGGTTATATCCCTAGATGCTGAGGGGTCCAAAGTTCACTCTCCTTCACCATTAAGGTTGGCACAGTGAAAAAAGCAAGGACCTCATTCTAGCTTGTCATTTTATAGACAAAGAAACTGAAGCCCAAAGTGGCAAAGGATCTCTTCTGATGTGAGATGGGCAATTCACAGCAGAGTTCAAAGAAACCCAGGTCTTCCAGTTCGAGGTTCAGTATTCTTTCCACCACCTCATTTAGACTGGCTTTGAAGCAAGGTTTGCACGGTACTGGCAAGGTCTGAGGAGGGGAGGGCGAGTTAGGGGAAGGGATGTGGGAAACGAAGGACAGTATAAAAACTACGAATGTCAGGAGGCCGCGCCACATTGTCTATTCCTTACCAAAACTCATGCATCAAACGTCAAGACATATTAGGGCAAATGGAACGGGGATGATTCATATTTTCAAGATTCCTTATAGCAAAATGACATTCCTCTGATTCTCCATCTCCTTCCATGAGCGCAAACAGTATAATGTAGTCACATTTTTTTAAAAGCAATCCCAAAAGAATCAACGGATGGACAATCTAAAAGAAAATATTTTTTAGTTGATTTCTAAAATGTAATATTCTAACCTCATATATCTCCAGAAGAATAATTTTTATGAAGTCTTCATCCACATTGGTTCTTCTGGCTTGAGCCATCTGAGCAAATGTAGTCAGAAGGCAAATCTCTTCCGAGCTATTCATGGAAGAAAGACACTTCTCAAAGTTCACAAAATGTTCTGGGTCTGCAAGTTCACATCAAGAACGTTAAAATAGGGAAAAAATAAATATATATCACTTTAATTACTGTTCCAGAGATAAAGAAGATATACAATTAAAAGACACGTAGAAATATTTAAAGATATAAAAGGTCTTTCTTTGTTCCAGAATGGACTTCTACAGGCATCAGGAAGAAGGTTGGGCCAGATGAAATTCCAACTCTAAATATAATACAGACTCAGGTGACATGTAACATCTCCAAGCCTCACTTTCCTCATCTGTCTCAAAAGGTTTTGTTTTTTTTTTTTAAAGATTGGCACCTTAGCTAACATCTGTTGCCAATCTTTTTTCTTCTTCTTCTTCTTCTTCTTTCTTCTTCTTCTCCTTCTTCTCCTTCTTCTCCTTCTTCTTCTTCTTCTTCTCCCCAAAGCCCCCCAGTACGTAGTTGTATATTCTAGTTTTAGGTCCTTCTGGCTCTGCTATGTGGGATGCTGCATCGGCATGGCTTGACGAGCAGTGCTATGTCTGCACCCAGGATCTGAACCAGCAAAATCCTAGGCTGCCAAAGTGGAGCGTGCAAACTCAACCACTCGGCCATGGGGCCGGCCCCTCAAAAGGTTATTTAAGATCAAACGACATGTCATCAGTGAAGCGTTTTGTCAACTGCAAAGCACTACTACTTTTACTAGATGAGAAGTCGTCAAAGGTACACTTGAAGCTACTTGGTAATTGTCAGCCAAATGAATGACAATCTTCCAAATGAAAACTGCTAAGACTGCAAACTACTCAGCACAAACACAGCATTCCAAACAAAAGAGATCTGCCTATAAATGAAATTCTGGCACAAGAAATTAGTGATAACCATGACTGAAATTCTGATAGAGGTATATAATATGTTTTGCCTATTTCTCAGAGGATGCTGTGTGAGCAATATTACATTTTGGCACGTGGGGGCAGGACTGACAAATAGCTTTGCCGTACATGACGGAAAACTAAACGTTGCAAAGGCAAAGTTACAGAAAGTGGATAACAAAGAGTCTCTTTAAAAACTATATTCCCCTGATGGAACTTCTCACAGTGAGAAGGCAACAAGCCAACACTTCTTTCCATGTGTTTACATATTTGAGAAATCAAAAGTAGTCCATCAAACTTCCTGTACTTTCAAAGTAGCTCCAGGGGGCATTTACCAACACAATTTTCATTTCCCATCCCCAAATTGGGTTTGTAATAGAAATTACTATCCAGAGTAATTCAAGAATAATGAAAATTAGAATTAACATTCTAACAAGTCAAAACAAAGTAATCTCTCGAATTTCAAAATTATTACACGTGAGTAGAGAGTCAAAGATTCTCTCTTAGTCCTTCTAAAAGAAAAAAGAATAAAGCCGGGAAGAGAAGAGGGCACACAAGAGCGGAAACACGGATGAGCACAGCGTGGCGAGGCCGTACCTTGGAGCTGCCTCTTGCACTCGGCAGGCGGGAGGCTGGTGCAGAGCTTCTCCAGACTCCCGCTCTCCGCCTGGTGCATGAGGTAGAAGAGCTTCCAGAGCATTTGGACCGACAGCGTCCCGAAGGGCATTTCCGACATAAACAGCCAAATGCCAAGTCTGCATGTTTTAAAAAGAGCAGGAAGAATTTCATGTATCAGTCAACTTCACCACCCTGAGAAAGCAGACAAACCTTCAGCTATGACAGAAAAAAAAATTCTGACGTCATACTACAGCAATTTTCCTAACATGCTTTAGTCATAAACGTGTCAACGATGGAAAACAATAAGAGCAAATACTCACAACGCACTTAGTCTGTGCCAGGCACTGTTCTAAATCGCCTATCATATATATCATCTCATTCCATCCTCACTAAATCCAAGGCAAGTACTATTACTGATATTATCCCCACCTGATACATGAGGCTGCTAAGGCACAGAAAGGGTAGTAAGAGGCAGAGCTGGGTTTTGAACTGAAGATCCTTTTAAGACCGGGGTGACAGAGAGGTCACTTAGATGTGGATGTACATGTCCACACACGTGTACAGGTACATGTGTGCACACAGAGACATGTGCGGTGGGTGGGAGGGGAATCAAAACCCTCCAGCGATTCCTCCTTCATCACCGAATGAAGTTCAAACCCCTCAGCCCTGCATTCAAAGGCTTCCGCAATATGGCTCAGACCCGCATTTCCAATCAGGGCCCTCTCCACATTCAAAATATTAGACCATTCCTGGAGAAGCCTGGAGAGAACCCCCTCCCTCCAAGCTGCCATCCCTCCACTTGTGAAGCCCTCCCCGATGTCCTCCTCAACACTATCACAAAATCCATCCCTACCTGACTTGGGCATGATGGTACCCTTTCCCTTTATCAGTGATTCTCACGCTCTAATAGGCAGAAAAATCACCTGGAGACCTTATGGAAAATGCAGAGTCCCAAGGCCCACTCACAGAGATTCTGATTTTGTAGGTGACACCTGGGGTCCACAAATTTGCACTTTTTACAGTCACCCCAGATGATTCAGACTCAAGTGGTCCTTACACCACACAGTGAGAAACCCCTCAAGTTACTGTTATTTATGTACACAGACTCGCCACAGCAATATGAAAGCAGAAACCAGTTTTATTTATTTTTGTATAAACCATCATGTAACCTAGAGTCTTATATTTTAATTATCCAGTACCTAAACCAGTATCTTGAAAATAACCAACACTCAATAAATGCTTATTAAAATTTTGTTATATAAATTTTATCTCAAAAAAATCTAAAAAAAAGCCAAGGCAGCACTCAAAACTGTTGCTGTATTTTGGGCAAAACTACAAAGTGAACAATTACAAATAAACAAGGCTTAAGAGAAAAAGGGAAATTAAGCAGTGCACGCCTAACTCACGTCTATGGGCCACCAGGCCACTAGTGGCCCAGACCACCACCAACCTAGACTCTGAAAAACAAAAGCCAGACTCCTAACTCCTGAGCAAGACTCTGGCTTCAGTGGGCAGAGCTACTGCACTGACTTCCGGCAGGGTTCTGTACAGGATCTGGTGCACCTCATGAGAATACCAAATTTATGGACACTATGGAGTGCGTAACAAGAGTAGTCGAAAGATAAATTTCTAAGCTCATGTTCTACTTATCTTAGACCCATGCCTTCTGAGTGCCTAAAAGTAGTTAAGACTTAGTCGAGTAGTCCTGATCTTTGTCTAAGTGAGCGGTTAGACTTCAAATGTAAGTGGTAGTTGTTCTTTTGTGGTTTCAGGACCTGAAGTCTTTTATGATTTAAAAAGCATTTCCACATATTACTACATTTCATCCTCGGAACATATCCAAGAGGTTGATGGAAAGGTAGTATCATTAACATCATCTCCATTTTATAAATGAAGAGAGTGAGACCATGAGTATTAAGCGACTTGCCCAAGGTAACAGACCAAGACTCAAACCCACTACACAACACACAATAAATAATGGGCTGTGGCCAAGGAGCCCATGGCAGACGGAATGTAGACCGCTCAGAAGGAGGCAAAGGTGAGGGAGAGCTGGCAGTTCATGAGCGCAGCTGGGTGGGGTTGGAGGCTGGCAAACGTCTGCTAGCAGAGAGCACAATGCTGTCGCAGCAGAACTCAGTCCTACAGTTGGCCAGAAGCTTGGGAAAGACAGTACATGGTGCACTGCTGGGCACCTGCCTATGCCTCAAACGTATCATAGTGCTGTTAGCAGCAGCAAAGACAGAGTGATAAGAAGACAGTGTTTACACAGCCAAGACAGGGGACCAGGACCCATGACAGTCCTAGACCTTAAACCCTCAAAGTAAGACAACATGAACAATAAAATCGGCAAATCAGTTGTATCGCGTACTGAGTGCCTACTCTGCCTCTCTGTAGGCACCAGAGATGGGTATGAAACAGAATTCCTCTCCTGCTTAAGGCTATCCCAAAAGTTCAGGGGTGGCAAAACTGAGATATCAGAATTGGATTATTTCAAGACTGAAAGAAACCTGAAAGAGAGATCGTTTCAGTTAATACTACAGATAAGGAAACTAAAGCCCATGAATTTGCCGAAGAAATAGATGAAATAGACTAAGACATTGATATGAGATCTACTTTAGTCAATGACTTTTACACCAATCCTTCTCACTAGTCAGGGG
This sequence comes from Equus quagga, assembly GCF_021613505.1. Taxonomy (NCBI): domain Eukaryota; kingdom Metazoa; phylum Chordata; class Mammalia; order Perissodactyla; family Equidae; genus Equus; species Equus quagga. The sequence continues at coordinate 29,047,663 of NC_060275.1, read as the reverse complement.
GCCATTTCCCAACAACTATCATGCTTCTTACCGTTTGGCTTTCAGCACATGTAGGACAGCTCTCAAAAACAGCTCATCAAATTCAACCTGTAGTTTCTCCACGGAGTAGGGCTGCAGGGCCAATCCCAAGCCTTGATTGTGGCTCACGTACTGTGCCCAATGGTCACTCACATAACCAAGGGTCATCCTGAGCATGAGGAAAGACAATATAGCACCTTTCATTAATGTACTCAATATGGGCACCTTTATATTACATTTGAAGCATCAATTTATTCAATACGTATTTACTGAACACCTACTATCTTCTACGTTCTGAAGGGAATTCAATGGGGAAAAACCCTACCCTCATGGAGCTTCTATTTAGTGGAGGGCAAACAGACAATAAACAAAATAAAGTACAATATATAGTCTGTCACACAAAATATATAAGTGACATTGAGAAAAACAAGAGAAGGGAATAAAGTTTCTCTGGAGTTGGTGAGAGGAGAGGCCATTGTAAGGGGTTTGGCTGGAGTAGGAAAGGCCCACTGAGGAGGGTCATGTGAGCGAAGACCAGAAGTCGTCAGACCGGTATCTAAGAGAAGGGCATCCAGGTAGAAGAAACAGCCAGTGGGAAGGCTCCAAGGTGTTCAGTATGTTGGAGGAAAAGCAAGGCAGCCAGGGTGGTAAAGCAAGGTAAGAGAGGGGGAGATCAGCTGGAGAAGAAATCACAAGTGACAGGGAACCAGACCATGCAGGCCCTTAGGCCACTGTGCAGACTGTGGCTTTCACTCTGAATGTGACTGGGAGCAGTAGGGTCAGGAGCAGGAAGAGACATGAAGTGACTTGCTATTTACAGGAAACACTGGCTGATGTGAGAATAAGCTAGGGGGCAGGCAGCAAGAGCAAAAGCAGGAAGATAACTCAGGAGGCTACTGTGATAATTAGGGAGAAAGAACAAAGAATGAACTAGGATGGCAGCAGTGAAGGTGGCGAGAAGAAGTGGATTCTGGAAACGGCATGTTTCACTGATTCAAAAGAATGCACCTCTTTCACACTTTAATCTCTGCAATTGGAATATATGTTAAAATTGACAACGTGCCATAACATGGCAGCATTTTTTATTCTTTGTGGCACACAAATGCATCTTCAGAATAGGTGGTATCTTAGATTTGATAAAGATGGTGTTTCAAAGGTAGAGATGACAGAATTGGCTGTTAGATTGGATGTGGGGTATAAGAGAGGAAAGTCAGGGATGACACTAGGTGTTCTGGCCCGAGCAACCAGAAGAATAAAGCTGCCACTTACTGACATTGGGAGGAGCAGTTTGGGAGGCGGGAAGAGTGAGTTCACTTTGGGAACATTAAATTGCAATGTTCGTGAGTCATCCAAGTGGAGGTGCTGAGTTAGTAGCTTATGAGAGAGGTATGGGCTGGAAATATAACTCTGAGAATTGTAATGGTTACTGAGATGATATTTAAAGACATGAGAATGGGGGAGATCCAAAGAAGCAACTTCAGATAAAGTGAAGAGGTCCAGGCACTGAGCCCTGAGGCACTCCAACACTAAGAAGTTCGGGAGGTGAGAACGAAACAACCAAGGGGGCAGAAAATGAATAACCAGGGAAATAGAGGAGAAACCAGGCAAATGTGGTATCCTGGAAACCAAGTAAAGGAAAAATTTTTTGAGGAGAAAGTGATGAAGTATGAGAAAGGCTGCCATGTGAACTATGTGAAAGATGTAAAGCAGGATGAAGACTTAGAATTGGCCACTGAATTAGTAGCACAAAGTTCATTAGCAACTTTCATTCTTAAGAGCTGTCTGGATAGTGCTGGGGGGAAAATCTGATTGTGGAGAGCTCAAGTGCAAATGGAGAGAAAAAACCGGAACCAAAAGATGACCCAAGGAGAGTGAACTTGCAGAAAACTGTTCTACAAGCGGAAAGTATGAGAAGAATCTGTGATAGATACAAAGAGAAGTAAGCAGATGGAAAACAAAGAAAGAATAATCAGGGGCCAGCCCTGCGGCTGAGTGGTTAAGTTCACGCGCACCACTTTGGCGGCCCAGGACTTCACTGCTTCAGATCCTGGGCACGGACATGGCACTGCTCATCAGGCCATGCTGAGGCGGTGTCCCACATAGCACAACCAGAAGGACCTACAACTAGAATACACAACTATGTACTGGGGGGCTTTGGGGAGAAGAAGGAGAAAAAAAAAGATTGGCAGCAGATGTTAGCTCAGGTGCTAATCTTTAAAAGAAAAGAATTATATTTACCAAGCAGAATCAGAAAATGAATGTCTGAACTTCTGATAATAGATAGGCTTTTAGCTTCTAAGAAATTACTCTCCAAGTTACCAGCCATCCCTCCTCCCATCATCTCATTTTCATTACCTTCTACCGAAGGCTTTCTCTAGACCTCAAAAGTAACCCCCAGCCTTTCAGGGCATCCTGTAATCATTTACCTGGCTTTATAAAGCTGATGAATATACATCTAAAATAAGTTAATAAAAATCAATTTTGTTTTGGAAACAACAGTGAGGAGGAGGAGAAGTTTTGCAGTTTTTTGGAGGAAAGGGACGTTGGAAGAAATAATAACATATTTATATTCTGTAGGGAATGACCAGTAAAGACACAAAAATCGATGATGCAGAAAAGAGAATATAAAATTAATTCAACAAAAAGCAGCACAAATTCTCAAAATGTATTCATACCTGATAATAAAAACATAAACCCACTTCTCACTCAAATAAATGATAATGCTTTCTCAGCTCAAATACAGTAGCCACTGAAGTCTTCACAGCTTTCTTTAAATGGTATTTAACAGAAATTAGAATAAGAATAAGTAAGACAGAAAACAAGGAAACAATGATACAAAGAGCTATTGCCAATTTGCCATAACTAAGAGACAATTTCCAGGCAAACGCTATGAGAAAGAAGAAAAGAGAGAGCAAAGGAAGGGGAAAGAGCCTGGTTTTTCCTTGACCAAGTTCAGTTTCTCTGGCCAAGTTCAACCCAGCAGCTGCTCTGAGGATCCCGACTCCAAGAACAATTACCATCTAGCAAATGAGTTAAATTTGAGATAATTAGCCAAATACTCTGACTGGAAGCATTTACAGAATTCCCATCTGTTAGATGGTGAAAAACAAAATTCTTACTTTTACGATAAATAAGAACTGAAATATACACCAAAATGTCCATCATCCCAGTCATGCAGTATCTGTGTCCGACCAGGGTGAAAACAAGTAGAAATAGATGTACCAACAGCTGTATTACCTGATCATGTAACCAATTCGCTTCACAAACTGCCTATAGCGTGCTCTATTAAAGGTTTCTAACCCCACAGCCAGAAGTTCCACTAATGAGTTAGCAAAGGCAAAAATTTTCATCATCTCCTGAGGTCTTGTTGTTTCAGGTAAATAATCGCCTAGAAGTTAATCAGAAAAAAGGAAAAAATTACAATTACAACAGGAAAACACTGAAGGATACAGGTGGCAATACCTCAATGAGGAACAAAGCCAAGGTGAAGAACTAACAATCCCCATGGCTCTGGCTCCTATGTCAACATGAAACGGGAAACCTGAGACAGAGCACAAAATTAAAACAATTTATGAAAGCTGGGCAATGTCAAGCTAGTGAGCCTTTTTGCATTTAAGCACTCAGCAGGAAATTACAAGCACAAGAAAAAGGAAGGAAGCCTCATCAAGGTGTGATGCAATCATCTCTCTAGAATGGCCAGGTACAGGGGAACCTGAATCAGCAGCCTGCACTAGTTGTCTTTTTTATTTTTCACTTGAGGAAAATTAGCCCTTAGCTAACATCTGTGCCAATCTTTCTCTATTTTGTATGTGGGTCACTGCCACAGCATAGCTGACAAGTGGTGTAGGTCCGTACCTGGGATACAAACCTGCAAACCCTGGCCACCAAAGCAGGGCACGCCAAAGTCAATCACTATGCCATGGGGCCAGCCTCACAAGTCATAAGTCTTCATGCTGAGATCCCTGTGTTTGGGCTTGCCATCAACCATTTTACATAAGACAAAAGAAATTAGTCTAGGGGCCAGCCCTGTGGTGCAGTAGTTAAATTCACATGCTCCACTTCAGTGGCCCAGGGTTTGCAGGTCTGGATCCTGGGTGCAGACCTACACAATGTTCATTAAGCCATGCTGTGGCAGTGTCCCACATACAAAAAGTAGAGGAAGATTGGTACAGACATTAGCTCAGTGACAATCTTCCTCAAGCAAAAAGAGGAAGACTGGCAAAGATGCTAGCTCAGGGCCAATCTTCCTCACCAAAAAAAGAAAAGAAACGAAAAAGAAATTAGTCTACCTTTTGCTTTAAACCCAAGAAGATATTGAAAGAGTTCATGAAACGGAAACTGTGATAAAAGGACAACCAAGTCATCTTCATCAAGGAGAATCCAACTGGTCTCAGGGTCTTCATCCTAAGGGAAAAGATGCAAAATCATGTCAGCTGATTTGACCAGATCACACTATGGTCTACAGTTACAGGAAGTAAATTATCACAGGTCTCAGTGGTACATATGTGGTATTCTCATGAGTCTCACGGACTTCTCTTCCAGGACAGAGATTTATAGCATCAGTTCCATAGATGGACTGTAAATCCCCTGAAAATACAAGCACAATTTTATGTGTATCTGGGTTATGTCTATTCTTCGGTGGCTGAAACTGTTATCATTAAATTTCCACCTCAAAAAAGCTTAAAAAAAAATGCCTATGGAGTGCGTATCCTACTATAAAGCTCAGTGGTTTGACAACAACAATTAAAGAACCACATACTAGAGTCCAAGTTATTTTAGCTACTAGTCTCTTGTCCCCAAGTCAAGGTCTACCGTAGCACTCAACTGACTTATCAAGAAGCAATTAGCAAATATACTTCAATAAAAAAGTAAATTAAAAATTTTAAGAAGCAATTAGCATTTGCTATGGATAACAGAAGTTGTGCTATCAATTAGTGCTGCTGAAAGCAGGATAAAAATAACAATGGTCATACACAGGGATTATAGAGGGGAAATCTTCGCATTTTTTGGTTTGATACAGAGCACTGAAGTCATCTTAGAAACCAAATTGATTTGTGTCCTAACATATACTACATTCAGAAGGGAAGGCCTTCTAAAAACATAAAACTACCCAGAGATCTTGAAGAATATATCACCTCAATTTCAACAAGGGATTAATGTAATTCATTCACGATTTCCTTAACACACTCATTTTTACCCTCTAACATTCCTAAATGGCTAACAAGAGCCTCAGAAACTCTACTTAGAGGAGTAGTTCTCAACTCTGGCTGTACATGGGAATCACCAGGGAGGGTTTTAAACATGTGGATGTCTGAGTGTGGGCCTGGGCAAGGTTTTTAAATTGCCCAGGTGGTTCTAACACACATCTAGAGTCAAGCTACCACTCACGTGGCTAATGGAGAGAGCCTTCCTCCTCGTGGCCTTTTCTGAGTCAACAGCACTCTCAATATTCTCATCCACTCCCCAAGTTCTTGAAATCACTCAACATTTAATGAGTGCTACCCAGGAGCCAGGCACCACTGCAGAGTCCTTAATCATTACCTGTCTCCAGGATTAAATGCAGAAAACATACCAGAAAAAAGACCTCTCTCTCAGGAAAGATCACTCTTGGAAAAAAAAAAAAAAAAAAAAACACCCTGCTCTACTACAATCTTTAAAAGCGCAAATAGCACCAGCTCCCAAGAAGCTCTCCTTAGTATGACTGTTCAGTCTCTAGCAAAGATGTCTGCGTGTCCCCATCACTGACCACCATCTCACCACCTCTTGCAAATCCAGGAAGAGTAAAGTAAGTGTGATGGGGCTCCCCATTCCTGAATGAGCATGTGGTTAAACACACAGACATGATCCCCACAGCTGACCCGGCTGTCATTCTGACAACTGTCCACGGCAAACTTTCAACTTCTTTTAAAGAGAAGGAGTTTTAGTAAATCCGGTCCCTGGCCATCCTGGACAAGAATATCAAATCCGAACTTGGACCATAAAAAAGCATTAGGACTGATAACTAGCCAGAGGAAAAATTCTTTACAAACACACTAACCATGTGTACAGCAGAAAGAAAAATCAACAAGTGTTATCTCGAGAAATTGGACTTTGATCATTAAATTCTCACCAAAGGCAGAGAACCATCTTCTACCTTTCAAATGAGAAGATCTGGATAAGGAGTTTGTATGAGCCAAGGGAGAACCCTGGAAAGCTCCCGCTCTTTATGACACAGACTCAGGGGAGAGCTCAAGCCCAGGACTGTTACTACATAAAAGAAAATCCTGAAATAAATTTTACACAATATGAAAATGTTCCCAGGTTCAAATTCTCCCAGCTGAACAGGAAGATATTCTGGGGAAGGGCAGCAGCACAGCACACTGGCCCAGAGCACAGGCTCCAGAGGCTCCTTCACTCCCCTGCACCTCAGATTCCTCAACTGTAAAATGGGGATCACATCAGTATTTGACTCATGGGGTTGTTGAGAGAATTAAATGAGATAATATGTGAAAAGTACTTAGAACAATACTTGGCACAAAAATATGAATCAAATAATGCAGACACGACAAGTTACCTCTTCTCCTCCCTCATCCACTAGTGTCCACGTCCCAGACGCAGGTCCCGAGGAGGACGGCTTCCGCTCACTGGGCTTCATGTGGCACAGGAACTCTGCTCGATTTCTAAAGGACAAGGGAAATCACTCCAATCACCTAACCAGAGAAAGCCGGCATGGCTGCATTCTGGATCATCTACTCACCCTGAGGAAGAGTCAGGCATCGATCCAATCTTCAAACGGTTTAAATTAGTAAACAAGAAACAAGAACCATAAAATCCAAGGGGACTAACACCTCGCTCATTTTGCTGTAGAGACCCCGACTATTCTGAATTAGTCATGTGAGTAACTGCAGAAAAGCAGTTACACTAGCACAGCTCTGCGCACAGCGGGACATCAACATGCACGCAGGGATTGCTGTAGCACCTTCACTCCAACCAGGCTTACAAAGTGCTGCCAGGCAGACGACTTTAGGAAACATACTTCAGTGAATAAAAAAGGATAATCCACACGTAATGCAGAAGCTTGTTTAGGGCAAAAAAGTACATCCAAATGCAAAAACATTAAGTCAAATTTATCTACCACGTGTAGGCGCAGCCCCTGTATCTAGGCAGTAAGAGAGAGGAATTGGGGAATTTTGCCAGCCAGGATTCACAAAGTGGTAGCTGGATCTGATGAGCAGGCGTAACCAGAGAAGTTTCCCCTCTTAGACCACAGGCCGGTTCTCAGGCCCCTTTTGAGTCCTCTCTGGCCTGACCCTGAAAATTCACCCATTCCTTCCTTTAACCAGGAACTTTCTTCCAGGACTTCCAGCTCTGTGGCTCTAGTGCTGCCCTTTCAGCTCCAATCCTGAAGCTGCAAACGTCCACTGGTATCTGTCACTTGTACATGTCCACTTGTATGCCTCAGTGACCTCAAACTCTCCTCCTTACAAAACAGCTCTCCTTTCTGTCTTTTCGGTCTGTTAGGGCTGCCAATACTCTCAGTCACTCAGACTCAGGCATCTACAGAGTTACGTCCAAACCACTCCTTTCCCACACTTGCCTTACTTAGTCAGCACTTAATCCTTTCCTCGGAGGATGACCTTCAGGTTCCCCTCTCTCTCTTTCCCACCACCATTACCCCAATTCAGGCTTGGAGGCAGACAAGCTTTCCAGGACGGAGAGCAGGTGGTAGTAATACTGTTCAAGGTCACCTAGACACAGACTCTGCCTTCTCCCCCACTTAATGATGCACCCTCTTGACAATGAGTTGGGTTTCAGAGCCAGGAGAGCGAGATGTCTATAACCGTAATTCAATTAAGCAGAAGCATATCTTCTTCTGCCTCCAGTCCGTCCTAGCCTTCCTTAAAAACAACTTTACCCTTAGAAAAAGGAACCCTCATACACTGCTGGTGGGAATGCAAACTTGTGCAGCCACTATGGAAAACAGTATGGAGATTCCTCAAAAAATTAAAAATAGAACTACCATACGATCCAGCCATGCCACTACTGGGTATTTATCCAAAGAGCTTGAAGTCAGCAATCCCGAAAGTCCTATGCACCCCAATGTTTATTGCAGCACTGTTTACAACAGCCAAGACGTGGAAGCAACCTAAGTGTCCAGCAACAGACGAATGGATAAAGAAGTTGTGGTATATATATACAATGGAATACCACTCAGCTGCAAAACAGAACAAAATCATCCCATTTGCAACAACATGGATGGACCTTGAGGGAATTATGTTAAGTGAAATAAGCCAGTTAGAGAAGGTTAATCTCTGTATGACTCCACTCATATGAGGAATTTAAAAATGTGGACAAAGAGAACAGATTAATGGCTACCAGGGGAAAGGTGGGGTGGGGGGTGGGCACAAAGGGTGAAGTGGTGCACCTACAACATGACTGACAAACATTAATGTACAATTGAAATTTCACAAGATTGTAACCTATCAATAACTCAATAAAAAAAAAAAAAACAAAAAAAAAAAAACAAAAAAAAAACAACTTTACCCTTATTCAAAAACCCTCAAGTGCTACAAAGGCCAGACCATATCAAATCTAGATCCCTCTGTCTTAACATCAAGGCCTTGTATAATTGAACTCACCTTGGTTATTCATCTTCATTACTATCTCCCACACACCCTTTCACTCCAGCCAAGCTGCTCTCCTACCTGTCCTCTACACAGCTATCCTTACTGTACTTTGGGCCACTGCTCACTCCACTCCCCCCCCCACCTACATGTCCCTCCCTACTCCTTCTCTCCTACAGAAATCCTATCCTTTCTTCAAATCCAGCTCATCCACTTGGAACCCTGACTACTGCACCCTACTCTCTTTAATCTCTTCATTTCTAGTGCATCAATCATAGTTCACAGAATAGCACTTAAATCTCTGGGGTTTTTTCCCTCTGCCACTAAATCTCTTCTTCTAAAGAACAGATGACCTTTTTCGTCTCCCCATGACCTCTCACAGTAACATATGACAGGAGAGGCAAACCCACTAAAAAGGAGGACCCAAAAAACATTAGTGGTTTACACATAAGCAGTTAATAGGGTCACTTTGGGATGAAGGGTATCAAACCCAAAGAAAATGTGCAATGTTAAACTCTGGAATGCTCACACCTCCCTTAGCAGTTCTTCGGATGTGGGCAGTTTAGGAAGCCAATCCTTCTGTAGAAAGAAGCATTTCAGTTTATATTTCACAAAGCCATTCCACACTTACTTGACAGGAGACATTAGCAGGGCAAGGGACTGCATGAAATGAAAGACCCCCGAGGAGTTGTTCAACACTTTGATCTGAAATCAGAAAAGGAAAAGGCATACTGTAGAAAACCAACAACCCAAGTATCCATAATCTTAGTCTACCAGCATTCTGACAAAGAGAGCTGCTATGAAAACGAAGATGGAACTGGCACCTAATCCACAAGAATGAGAACACAGCTCATGGGTTACCTGCTTGACTCAGCCGCACTCAAAGAGCAGAAGTAGCTGAGCATTTTACATCAATTACCTGTAACAATATGGGACGAGGGACAATACCACTATTTTAACCCAAAGATTAAAAAAACTTTCTTCTACCTAAAAAGATTCAAACTTCTTCCCACCAAAAATACTAAAGAAAAGGTAAGGTAGAGAAGTTGAACTTGGCATACACTTGGCTTCTAGCCATCTGACTGGTTGCTATGAGTAACAAACAACCCAAAGGCAAGCAGCAGAGAAGAGAATCTATAACTTGGATGTTGATTATGAGGGTTGATCACAGACCCAGATCTCTGCCAGAATTAAAGAACTCTGAGATGCTGGTGGTTTCTGTTTTACCTGTACCAACTGTGGTGTGAGGTGGACGAATTTAGGAAGCTGTGTTGAGTATTACAGAAAAAAGTCCTAGCAAGCCTTCCTGCACAGAAATTTTATAGAATTAAATACTACTGAACCTACCAAGCCAGACTACAACTGAACTTCTGCAATTCTATCTTAATTTCATCAATTACGGGTGGCCCAAGAAGTTTCAGCTTAAAAACTCCTACAGTATATACTAGATATATTTTAAGAATTTTATTTTATTTTATTGTGAGGAGTTTGGCCTTGAGCTAACATCTGTTGCCAATCTTCCTCTTTTTTTTTTTCCTCTCCCCAAAGTCCCAGTACATAGTTGTATATGCTAATTGTAGGTCACTCTAGTTCCTCTATATGGGATGCCGCCACACCACAGCCTGATGAGTGGTGGGTAGGTCCATGCCCAGGATCCAAACCGGTGAACTCTGGGCTGCCAAAGCAGAGCACGCGAATTTAACCACTCGGCCACAGGGCCAGCCCCAAGAATTTTCTTTTAAATATCAATATTTTCTAAGTAGTTTATTTTTTTTCCAAAAGCAATTTCTTCAGGAAAAGTGTTTAACAAAATCTCTCTCATCCCCCTCAAAATCAGAAGGCAATTAATCATACCTGGATGAAAGGAACAGCCCATTTACTAACGCCAGCTGGGCATCGGAGAATATGGTTTAGAAGGAAGAGGTGATCTCCAGGACAGCCAACTCTTTGTAACACTGATACCTGAATGGCAAAGGACATATGGTTTCACTATTTAAAAAGAAGAAAAATGTATCTAGGGGTCTAGTAAAGTCACTTAGCCAATGTTTAAATACATGAATCTTTCAAAAGAATAACCAGACATAAGATATACTATTGACAGGCTGAGTGTCCACCACAGCAGCACACAGAGGCCTATGAATCTATGAGTACTATGATAAAAATAGAATAAGTAGTTTCTCTGCAAAGCCTATTTTTATTATCTGACAAATCACAAATCACTAACATTCTGAGCCATATGTGAATAGATATAAGTCAAGTAGTTTAATCTAGTCTCGGTCTGTAACAGTTTCTCAAATCCAAATAAGTATGTTTGGAACCTCACCCCATAGTTAAGAACTCCAGTATGAACCTAAAAAAGCACCCAAGTCAGCCCCAGTGAGAAACCACCAAGAAACAGAAAACTCTCCCTCTGTAACACATCCAACATCTTTCCTAAGTTTCCCAAGTCCTGATATCTTTCTTTTTCCCTAACATTCTTTCTAAAAGCACAACTAAATGGAACATTAAACATAAGATGATAAAAAGAAATGATATGGAAAATTTTCAGACCAGATACCTATATTCTGAATACACATCTAGTCTTAAATTTAGCATGCTTCCCACATTTCCATTTCTTCCTAAACTGAAGGCCTGAGATTATTTAGCTTAAAGTTTATCAAAGAGAAAAATACTTTGCGCTTAATAGTGCACTAGGTAAGTGTAACTTATTTCCATGTGTCATGATCAAAGAAAATGTCACCAATTAACACATTAAATGAAATAGCTGATGAAGCTGTTAAAAAAACAAACTATAATGAAACAAGAGATAACTCTTAAATTAACAGGGAAATAAAAGAAAGACTACTGTGTCTATTTCTGTTCCCTTACCAATTTCTGTAGCCAGAGCAGAATGTCATCGTGGAACTGAGTATCTTCATTAACTCTCCTGGTGAACATGAACAAGACACTAACACATTCCTTCAGCTGACAAAGGTCAGAGGGAATGCTTTCAGTCTGTTTAGAAGCTACAAATTAAAGAGAGGATTAAATGAGTCCCACATAAATGGTGTTTTGGGGAGAATTTTTAGTGTCTCCACTTAAAACAAACAATCTCTTCAAACTTTTAGTTCAGATAAAAATCCAAGGAGAAAAGTTGCATCAAAATATCTGAATTTCTACTATATGTAAACCAAAAACGTATTTAATTTTGTGAAGTATTTCAAAGCAAGAGAAAATTAACCTCATGAAAATTTATTTTTTACTTAGAAATATGCAGATCTCTAGGCTAGCCCCAGCTCTTTGATTAGTTATGAAAACAATGAGCGGGGAAGGATTTTTGACTTTAAATGATGAAAATATCTCTCTCAGAAATAAAAATTGCATAGTTCCATTAGCATAATTAATACTTAACACATCATACAGTAAAGACTAATTTCTTAAAACCCCAAATAAGATGAAAAATTCAGAACATTATAGATTCTCTGATGAAAATTAAGTAAAACAGCCCAACAAACTGGACAAGCAAAAATAAAGTACAAGAGACAGAGGATGAAAAAGCATTCTGAGTATTTTGTATCTGAGTACTTTGATTTACAATCAAAAACTGTATTTGGGGGCCAGCCCGGTGGCACAGTGGTTAAGTTTGCATGTTGTGCTTTGGCAGCCCGGGATTTGCCAGTTCGGATCCTGGGTGCAGACCTATGCACTGCTTGTCAAGCCATGCTGTGGCAGGCGTCCCACATATAAAGTAGAGGAAGATGGGCATGAATGCTAGCTCAGGGCCAGTCTTCCTCAGCAAAAAGAGGAAGATTGGGCAGCAGATGATAGCTCAGGGCTAATCTTCCTCAAAAAAAAAAAAACACAACTGTATGTGGACTCAACTTGGTAACAAGCACATTAGGACAGTAATTAGGACAGTAAGGGACATTAATGATAAAAAGCAAGCTCTTTGGCTTCCTAGAGAAGCAGAGAATGAATGGCAGCCTTGGGAAACGGAGACTTGGCACAGCTCCCAAGAAATGTTATTAACGCAGATCTCAATCCTATATTAGGGGAGGCAAGGTAACAGAGTAACCACAAACAGTCCCTTATAATACCAATTAGTACACAGTCATTCGACTAGATTGTACCACTCATCCTTTGCTCATTTCAGAACAGAAGAGTGAGACTCTCATTACTTACATACCTTGGCCTTGCTGATGAATTGCTAAAGATCTCAGAACAGCCGAACTATTGAGTAATGCATAGATGTAAGACTCCACTTGCAACCTCGAGAGCACAGAAGTGTAAGAATGCAGAGCCAGGGTCTGGTGGAGGTGCTCCGATTTGGCATCAAATAGCTTCTTTAGCTCCCCCAGTGCATTTTCATTCATCTCTACTCTTTGGTAGCGATGATAGCCTGAAACTTTCACTTGATCTGCACAGATACCCTAGTGTTGGACAAAAGCGTAAAATTTGAAAGCAGTTACTCTTTGCACCTGGAATAATCAGGCAGCAGGTATACGAGGTGTAGGCTTCAGTACCATCTTCAAAGAGTCTATGAATGACAGTGAGGGGACAATACTACCACACAGAGAACAATAAAGGAATATATAATCAGGCGCCAAGGAGTATAAAGGCAATCACTAATGCACCACAAGTTCAGAGAAGAGAAATTATGGGAAGTAGGTGGGGAAAGGCGTAAAAAAAATAGAACTCATCCCTAAGACTCTCATGATTGGATGATCTTACCTTCTACTTTATAAACATGGAAATCAATGGGATATCCCCACAACTTCAAGAGACCTCAAAAGATCTCCATACCTACCCTCATCATTCTTTGTGATTCTGCTCAAACAAAAGAAACCTCTCTCCTTTCCAATACTAACACATCCAGCTGTGTTCTTGATTCTATCCTCTCTTTTTCAGTATTTTCAAATGTTTCCCTCTCCACAGACTCCTTTCTATCTACAAAGAGAAATACACAGATCTCCCAATGAATGAGGATGAGGAGTGAGGGAAATCACGTGTTTCTCCTTGATATCTCCTCCAGCTTCCCTTCACTGCCAAACTTGTCAAGAATGGCAACCCTCCCACATCACTATGAAATGACTTTCCTGATGCTCACCTTGGCCCTCACAGGGTCACATCTTATTGCTTTCCCTAGTACATGACCTCTTGACCTTGTTCCATGGATCATCCTCTCCTTGACCCTTTCTATCCATTGGATGTTCCTGGCACTATGCCCAAGGTCACAAGCTAAATGGTCCATGGGCTGAATTTGACCTGGAGACATGACTTGTTTGGCCTCTATTGTGTGTGCGTGTTTGTGTGTGCATTTAGTTGCCAACATTTACAAATCAAGATCCCCCACATAAAAATCCAGATTTCTAGCTTCTCCCGGAAAATTATAAGACGTGGCAATGCTGAATCAACACAACCTCACAGCAACAATCAGCCAGAATGCAGGAACAGCTGCCCCCACTGGAGCAGGCATGAGTTTACCCAATAACCATCATCCCCCTCGGCCTGCTTCTGCTTGGCCCCGTGGGCACCTGACTTTGTGATTCCTGTACTGTAGCACCCTGGGCTAAGACAGGGTCAGTGTGGGTATAAGAAGCAGACTCCAGACCTCAATGGCATCACAGAAACAGCAACTCCACTGCAAATTCCCCAGGTTCCGGAACGCTTTACAGAACACTGGTCAATATACCTGTACAGACAACTGTTCCTCCTTAAAGTGCCAAAGGCGACTTTTAGCATTTTGGCAATCAGACGTTAGAGCAAGTAGCTCAGCTTCAGCCAACAGCAACTGCTTCCTACACCGTGAGTAGTTCAAAAGCAACTCATAGAATTCATGCCTGTCCTGATGAGCCATGCTGTCAAATTCTTCCAAATATGACTCAACGTTTTCTAGCCATGAACCAGGCTCAAAGGTTTTTAGCTGTTCTTTAGTAAATGGTACCAGTTCTGGTTGAGAGGGGAGCTCCGGATAGAGTCGCTCATTACGAAGCAAGGGTTTCACGGCCACCAAAGCTGGTACTTCTCCAGCAATTTCAGCTGGCAACTGGGGATACAGTTTTTTCACTCTAGGTGGCTGAAAAATGTCTTTGGCTTCACAAGAACTCTGCAAGCCAACACTCTGTAGCACCTCTGAAGAAAGACTCAAGGCTTGTTTGCCTTCTTTCCTACTCTGAGTTTCTATGACTTGTACATTTTCTATTTCCTGCTGAGTATAAGAAAAACTAGATTGCAGTGTGCTTTCAGAAGATCCACATTGTACCAATTTATTTTTCTCTAATTCTGTAAAGTTCTTGGGGGTTTCTACTTTGCTTCCAACACTGTCTCCAGGATCGACCTTCAGCTTGACAGCATTGTCCTCAACACAGGCTCTGGTCTCCTCCTCTTCCTTTAGGGTCTCTGTGTTACAAGTCAGGGACCCTTCATTGCTTATAGTTAAGGAGGTGAGTGGTATATCAAACATTTCACTCTCATTTTGTCCACTGGCATCATGTGGGAGCTGGGAATCAGTTAACACCTTCAGATTGTCTCCTTTGAATTCACAAGCTGGAGTGGGGATTTCCAGCTCTCTGGAGGGTTTTGGAAGGGAGACTTCATCAGACTCTTCCCTCCGAAGGGCTTCATATTTCTTCTTTTCCTAAAAACAAGATTTATAACGTGAAATAACTTATAATAATAACTGATGCTTTCAATGTGAGGAAATTTTTAAATTGCATACAAAATCTAAATTTTATCATTTAATAAATGGAATCTAAATTCATTTCATAAGCAATGTGTTTCATATTTTGTATTGAATTTTCAGTAAGTTGAATTTGGAAGATTCACTAGTCTAAGTCCAACCAAAAAACACATCAAAGTAAGCAGCAAACTATGATTAAAGAATGGAGGAGGAGAGCGGGCCCCCGTGGCCCAGCGGTTAAGTGCGCACGTTCCGCTTCGGCAGCCCAGGGTTCGCTGGTTCGGATCCTGGGTGCAGACATGGCACCGCTTGGCAAGCCATGCTGTGGTAGGCGTCCCACATATAAAGTAAAGGAAGATGGGCACAGATGTTAACTCAGGGCCAGCCTTCCTCAGAAAAAAAGAGGATTGGCAGCAGAGGTTAGCTCAGGGCTAATCTTCCTCAAAAAAAAAGAATCACAACGAGATACCATGTCGCATCCACTAGGATGATATTTTTTTTATATACTGTACATAATTTTTATTTATTCATATTTTTTGGCTTTTTTCTCTTTTTTTTATTGAGGTAGGATGACTATTTATAGTCAGATAATAAGTGATTATAAGGATGTAGGAAAATCAGAACCCTCATAATTGCTGGTGGGAATGTAATATGATGCAGCCACTACGAAAAACAGTTTGGCAGTTCCTAACTGTGGTGATGGTTGCATAACCCCATGATCATACTAAAAACCACTGGATTATACACTTTAAATAGGTGGATTGTATAGTGTATGAATTATATCTCAATAAAGCTCTTAAAAACAAAGATGAGATACACTGCTGGTGGGAATGCAAACTGGTATAGCCACTATGGAAAACAGTATGGAGATTTCTCAAAATATTAAAAATAGAACTACCATATGACCCAGCTATCCCACTACCGGGTATTTATCCAAAGAACTTGAAATCAACAATTCAAAGAGACTTATGCACCCCTATGTTCAGTGCCGCATTATTCACAGGAGCCAAGATGTGGAAGGAACCTAAGTGCCCACTGCCTGATGGACAGATAAAGAAGAGGTGGTATATATATGCAATGGAATACTACTCAGCCATTAAAAAGACAAAACTGTCCCATGTGCAACAACATGGATGGACTGTGAGGGTATGATGTTAAGTGAAATAAGCCAAAGAAACACAAACACTGCATGATTTCACTCATATGTGGAAGAGAAACAAACACATGAACAAAGAGAACAGATTAGTTGTTGGGGGATGGGCATAAGGGGTAATGAGGCACATATATATGGTGACTGACAAATAATAATGTATACCTGAAACTTCATAATGTTATAAACTATTATGACCTCAATAAAATAGTTTTTAAAAATAATACAAATAAATTTAAAAAGATGAGAGATTTTTAAAATTTAGTGAGTTGAGAAATGAACGAAAAGTAAGCAAGTAAAGCCGGGACTGTGGAATAGAGGAAGAAGATTTTCACTTCTTTTTCTGTGAGCTGTAAGGGACCTCGGGGGGTATTACATGCTAACTGGAAGAGAAGACTGCCTGCTAGAAGCAGACACAGCAAACAGCCACGCCTCCTCCAGCCCACAGGCCGCCCCAAGCCTCCCTTTCCAGCCTGATCCCCAGACAGTGTTTACCCTCCTTTTGACCCATCTTGCCCCACTGCAACCCCACCTCATCGCTTCCTTTCTCCTCACTCCAGGATTGCCCTTGTAATTTCAAATTCTTCCCAAAATGAAGTCGCCAGCTGCTACTCCCAAACTTCCCTGCCCACTTCCAACAGAACTACATTCCTGGGAATAATCATAACCATATTAATAGCAACAGATAACATGGTTAGATAATCAATTAACGAATTTTTTTAAACTTCCTAGCCCCTCCCAGAACACAGAAGCCTTTGTTATTTTCCCTGGGGGCAGAACTCAGTGCTTCTCTGGGTTTCAAAGGTGAAGCCAAAGAAAACTCTACCTGTGACCTGTGGCTGTTGGGAAGTTAGGTCCAAAGAGGATTAACCTAGGAGTTGCCCCAGGGAAGGAGGGAGGGAGGAGGGAGAAGCTAGTGCTTTGATCCAAATGGACTAGCCAGACCTGGGAAGGCAAGCTAGAGGGAAGGATGGACAATTGCGAGATGCACAACTGTTTGAGCAGGTGGCCTGACCCTGCCCCCTCAAAGATCCCGGGATAGGAGCAGGACTTCTGCGATGCATTTGTGGAGGGAAAGGGGATTTGCTGAGATCACCACCAACGCCATGGCCTCAGGAGCAGGGGTGAGCTCCCCGCGGCTCACTTCACTTCCGCAGAGCATAGAACAGGGGAACAGGCCCTGAGTGGCATCCGAGCCTCCAGCCTCTGCCCCACCACCAATTCATCCCAAACACTGTTTTAAGATGTCTCCCTAAAACACTGCTCTAAACACCACAAAAACAGTCACAGCTCTCCACTTAATGCAAGACTGACTCTCAACTCTGGCATTCAGGGCCTTTAATGACTCAGTTCCAATCCTGTCCCCAGGCAAAATCTTCAATGACCACACCAACCCTTCCGCACATGCTTTAGTCTAAACTCCTGCAATACGTCCTTGTGGCCCTGGTCACAGGCTACCACATATGGTTATTTATCTTTATGTTGTCTCCCCCTCAAATAGACCACAAGCATCTTAAGGCCAAGGACGGTAGCTTATGTCTTTGAATCTGATCTGCCTCTGATTTTTGACACTGTGTTCAATGACTGTTTCTTAAGACAATACTGATAACCTATAATTCACAAGAATTTATTAAGTACCAACTGTGTGCTGAGCTCTGTGCTATGTACTAGAATTCTAACATGAAGAAATTATTGAATTATCCAACAATATTTATACTTACCATGTGCTCTAGCACATTCAGAAGTTTATTTTTATACGCCCCTCAGAAATCAGAGGGAATATCCAATGAATTCAGAGGAAACAAATTTTATGCCAAAATCTGAATCTATTCTTACACTTAAAATACAAAATTTTATTTAAAAATAAAAAGAAAACCAGCTGCCAATTACTTTGCCTACTTCAGTTAACTAGAGATAAAGCTATATGAGAACATATTATCCATATAATGACAACAGCTCACAAAATAAAATTCAAACAGAACTCCATGCATATCGAGTTGTAACCGCGGGCCCTCCAGGACCAGTTCAACTGAGACCATCTCTTATTAATAGAGTGATTAAGAACTGTCTTTCAGAAAATGTGCAAAGTCACACAGCCAGAACATGTGCAGAAGAAGAAATCTTGACCTGAAATTGATGAGGATCAAGGCTGCCCCAGGAAGAGAAGCCCAAGGCGTCCTGGCCTACATACCGATCTATAGCATCCTCTGGGAAGCACAGGACATCCTGACCTGATTCAACCTGACTTGTAACCAAAGTTATACGACCACCCGATAACCAGACCCCACATACAGTGATACCATTTTAATGATTTTTTTCATGATCTTTCCTTTGTCTTGTAAAGAAATAACTCACATACCTATGCCTTATAAATTTAGCCCTACCCTCAACCCATTACAGCTCTTTACTGCCCATGGGTCCTGTCCCCATGCTGCAGCTCTTTACTGCTCATGGGTCCTGTCCCCATGCTACTCTATGCTAGTCTCTGAATAAAAGAGCACTACTACCAGACCTTGAGAGTCCAAGAAATCTTTCTTTCAACTCCTCGGCTCGCCGAGCCCGCATTAAAATGATCATGGAACCAAAGATCTGGAATCAAAAGACCAGGACACAAACAGAACTTGAAAGTCAGACTCCTATCAGAAGCAAGGAGCCTCACATTCAGGAAGATCCAATGTTAAAATTCCTTCCCCAGTGCATTATAAATGTTTAGAACCCTATCATAAAAGTTTAGAACCTCATCATGAACGTGTAGAACCCTGTCATAAACATTTAACACCTTACCATAAATGCCTGAAGCCCAACAATCAAAACCTGTGCCACCAGCGTTTCCACGTGCCAGCCTGTTCTCCCTAACCTCTTAAATTTCGCCCCAAATCCTGAATCGGGAAGACAGATCTGAGGGCACAGGCCCCCTATCTCCCTGCAGGTCAATCTCACAGAATAAAGCTGATCTCTCTTCCCAAAGGCTGATGCCATAACTAATCGGCCGTTTATGCACACAGGGCGAGAGAATCCCAATTTTGCGCAGTAACAATGTCATGTGTGCAAAAATTAGTACTTACATAATTTTATTTTAAGCAAAAGACATGTTTCTTACAGCTAAAAATGGCCAACAGATTAAGAAAAATCTCTATTTCTTTAATTTTGATCTCCATATGTTACATACAGGTAGAAAATCAATGTTAAAACAATTCCACAGGAGAAAAAATAATCAAGAAATTATACAGCAATGGAAGCGCTGTTACTAAACATGGAAAAACACACTTAACTATACATTGCAGTATAGTTACACATACTGGAGTATATATGCCCTGGAGTGTTGGTGCACACATGGGAAAAAACCTAAAGAACACACGACAAACTGCTACCAACAGTTATCTCCAGGAGACGGAATTCAGGGCATTTCATTTCTGGGTTGTACATTTCTGTGTGTGTGTGTGTACAATCATACACACACACTTTTTTTAAAGCAATGAGCACTTTTGAAAGCAAAAAAAAATAAAGTTTTTTTAAGTTCTGGAAAACAAATGGAATGGACCTGGAGGGTATTATGCTAAGCAAAATAAGCCAGATGGAGAAAGACAAACACCAGATGATTTCATAACATGTGACAGATAAACATACACATGGACAAAGAGAACAGCTGAATGGTTACCGGGTGAAAAGGGCTGGGGGTGGGCACAGCAGGTGAAGGGGAGCCCTTACATGGTGACAGACAAGTAATAACATATAACTAAAATCTCACAATGTTGTAAACTATTATGAACTCAATTTTAAAAAATAGGAGAAAAAAATAATGATGAGCTGCTTCTTCATGAATGATGAAGGTTCAATTTTATACATTTTGTAGACTACTTTCATGAGATTACTTTAAAGGCAGGGTCTGTTTATCATTAACGTCTGAATCCACACCACTCTGCACAATGCCTGGCACAGAAGAGATAAAAAGGGCTTGGACACAGGAGTCCAATGATCAGACCAAGAGCTCTCAGGCCAATTTCATCAGCTCTCCTTGGGATATACAAGAACGCTATACAAGTAAAGGGGCTTTGAGGGAGGCATGGGGTTTATATATTTTGCTATGAACACATCTCCTCTTGGTTGTCACTTCTTTCATGTTGCTCTTAACAACCTTACTTCATATATCAGCAGCATTTGCATGCTTGATCTCTTCCTACTCCTTCATACACTTTTTTCATTCAGCTTCTAGGACCCTACACTCTCATTAAGGGCACTGGGAACACACGATTTTCACATATTGAGGTAAATGGGGTAACTATTCAAGTTCAAAACTGATTAGGCTTGAACCAACAAGCCTGACTTACAGCCTATCAAACATACCTTGTACATCTGCTGAACCAGTAAAGAATGCACTTGAATGCACACTTCCCCTCCTACGCCCTCTTGTTAACTCCCAGATAAGCCCCTTTCCTGACATCACAGTCATGTTGACCTGCTAATTTGCAACTAAACACCTCTTTGAAATTTTGATGAAATGCATCCTGGGTGTGTTTAATATATGCTCTTTGTTCTAAAAGGATATACAACTGTACTGAAACCCATGCTTCTCCGGAAAGCCTTCTAAGGCTTTCCTGGGTTATAATCCTCACTCTGGCTCATAAAAAACTCACCCAATTCTGATTTATAGGTTAGTTGTGAATTATCTGCATTGACATACCGCACTGGTCGCTCCTCACACTCCTTTGCTGGTTACTCCCTTCTCCGCAAACTCACAGAATTAGAGTGCCCCTGGGTTCTGTTCTTGTGACCTTTTTATATTACACTCATTCCCAAAGTGACCTAATTCAGTCTCTGGCTTTAAATAACTATCTATATGCTAACTACTCCCATATCTTAACCTCCAGCCTGAAGCTCTCTTCCAAACTCTAGATTCACACATTCAACCCTACTCTGCATCTCCATTTGAACGTCATTTATTTCCAAATTAGCATATTCAAAACTGAACTCCTAATCTGCCCCCAAAACCTGTTCTACCTACCGCCTTCCCCATCTCAGTCATCCCTGACTGTTTTCTCTCACAGCCCACATCCACACCATCAGCGAACCTTAGCTCTACCTTCAGAAACTCCCCAGACTTAAGTGCTTCTCATCACCTTTGCTCTACAATTCTGATCCAAGCCACCACCAGCTCTTGCCTGGATTACTGCAACAGTCTTATGTGATCTCTCTGCTCCTACTCTTGGCTCATTACAGTCTGTTCTCAACAAAGCAAGCACATAACTCAGATCATACCTCTCCTCTGTGCAAACCTTGAGGGGACTCCATATTTCACCCAAAGTCCTTACAATGACCTACGACACCCTATGTGACCTGGCCCTGTCTGACCCTTTCCGATTTCATTCCAACTATTCCACGCTCACTCTACCCTCACCATACTGCCTCCCTGCAGTTCCTAGGACAAGACAGGCATGCCACTGCCTTAGGGCCTTTGTCCCAACTCCTCCCTCTGCCTGGCACACTTTCCTCCCAACATCCACATGGCTAACTCCCTCACCTCTTTCATGTCTTTACTTAAATGTTACTTTCAATAAGGATTACCCTGACCATCTATTTAAAATTGCAACCCATCCTAACCATTCACCAGTACTCCCCAAATCCTTAACCTGTTCTTTTTCTTTTTACCATAGCACTTATTATCTTTTAACATACTACGTATTTTATTTATTTTTTATGGGTTTTGTTTGTTTGTTTGTCTGTCTTCTCCTCCTAGAACATAAGCTCCATTAAGGCCATTTGTTTTTTCCTGTTATTTCCCAAATGCCTACGTCAGGTTCTGGAACATTGTAGGTGATCAATGAGTATTTGCTCAACAAACGAATGGATCTTGGGAGGCACAAAAGGACCTAAATAATAATACACAGCATCCCCCAAATTCACTCCTATAACCACTCAAGGGAGGGAAAGATGAAGAGGTCAAAATCATCTAGGCCAAGCAGCAAGAGGGGATGGAGATTTAAAGGTCTTTCTGTTTCTGTCATCAGCTTTCTGGAACACATCTCAGTCTATCCTTAGCAATTACTATACGCTCTTACTATTAATGACGTGTTGGCATTTAGAATTTAATATTAACTATAAAAAAAACTTTCCATGACTATAACTACACTGCTTCTTCAGAGTAAGTCCAAATCTAAAAATCTACTGTCCTTAATACATCATCTACCAAGATCAACAAAGTCAGGGTCCTCCAATGCAGGGCATATTTTAGCAGAAAATGATACTAAAAGAATGAAAACAGGGGCTGGCCCTGTGGCCAAGTGGTTAAGTTTGTGCACTCTGCTGCAGGTGGCCCAGTGTTTCATTGGTTCGAATCCTGGGCGCGGACATGGCACTGCTCAGCAAACCACGCTGAGGCAGCATCCCACATACCACAACTAGAAGAACCCACAACGAAGAATATACAACTATGTACTGGGGGGATTTGGGGAGAAAAAGGAAAAAATAAAATCTTTAAAAAAAAAAAAAATGAAAACATTTTCACGACTAGCTCTTAGATATCATGCGATGAGCACCAGTTAATCACAAACTGACACAATATGAGGTCATCTACCGTATAATTAACACTGAGGAACATAGGTCAGCTGCTGGGCCACAAGCCACCTAAACTACCTAAAGACAACAGCACACAACACTACTCACTTCCAATACTCACTTCCTGAACTGGGCCTTGGAACTTCTTTACAGCTCCGTAAAGAGTTGCCAAATTATATCACAGATGATAAAGGTTTTGTTAAGGTAGGACTTCATAATCAATGCCAAACCACAGCCAGCACTAAGAAATGCATCTATTTACTCTAAAAGAAGAATTTATTCTCTAGATTGACAAGTATGAGGGCCTCACTGGTATTCTGGACTTTTTCCGTTCATTTTCTCATACTACTCAGAGGAAATTTACTATAAACTTACTATACATTTTCTCTGAGTAACAAAGCTTGGAAATATTCTTCAATTGTGGTATTTATTCCTTCACCCAACAAACATTGCCAAGTGCCTCCAAAGGCTGTGAAGGGTCCTGGGAACAAGAGAGGTCCCTCCCTCACTGAGTTTAGAGTCTAAGGATGAAGAGAGATGTTGACAAAGTAACTACATGTGAGATGAGTGACACAGGGATGCAGAGGGCTACTGGCAGGTGGGCGGGGCAGTCTCATGAGAGTGATGAGGGAAAGCTTTTCTATGGAAGTGCTGTTTAAGCAGAGACCTTATGAATGAGCAGCAGTTAGCTACATGAAGAGGGACAGGAACAGGTGTCTAGGCAGAGAAAACAGCACATGCAAAGGCCCTGAAGCAGGAAGGAATATGGTTCCGAATCAAAAGAGATGGTAGAGATAGACCTGAGGCTGAGAAGAAAGACAAACTAGATCACTTAAGGCCCTGAGTCCATGCTAAGGACTTTGGACTCCATCCTCTGGGCAACAGGAAGCCTTTGAAAGGTTTTAAGAAGGATAGCAATCAGTTTTGTTTCTGTTTATAAAAACATCAATCCATCTTTACTTTAAAGAATGGACAGCAAGAATGAATTTGGAGAGGGCAGTTTAGCAGAAATCCAAGAAATCGTTCTTGGAGGATGGTGGTAATTAGGATGAAGAGAAATGGGCAGAACCAAAAGAATATTTAGGAAATACAAATGGCAAGACTTAGTGACTGAACAGATTTGGAGGGTGAGAAAAAGTATGTGTCAAGGACTTCTGGTTTGACCAAATACCTCTAGAATGAAGACCTCTTCAAAAATTTTAACAGATAAAAAAAATAAATAAATGTATGTTTGCGTAGGACAGTTGCCTGAAATGTGTCAATAAAATGAGCACTTGGTTTTTCATTATAAATTTAAAAGTTTGATTTTTTTATTTTAGAAACATCTTCTAAACAAAGCAACTTGACAGAGAATCCTCTAAACGGAACATATTAAGTATTTATAACATTCTATCCATAAACAGGCACATACAGATATATGAAACAGCTATTAAAACTACTGGATTGAGAATAAAGATTTTTGGCTTTAACTTGATTTCTCTACCAACTGCATGACTTTCAGCTTATCACTTCATTTCTCTAGGCTTTAGTTTCATCATTCATTTGAAAATAAAAAACTCGAGATTAAGAATTAAGATTCTGCTCTCTACAGACTGGCATTTACATGTTATACACTACTGTAGTCCCCGTTCAGGGCCCCTAGGCATGGCTGATCAATGGCTTTTTTCCTCTTCCTCTGCCTAGACAGTTCTTCACCAGCCCAACAGAATGCAAAATTACTTCTCTTAAAACTGTTTCTGAAATTAGGTAGCAAAATGGCTTTCTCTCCAAAGAAGAACCCCTCACAGACCTGGGTACACTGATGTGCATGACTCCACTACAGCCTTTTAAAAAGGTATCATAATGAAAGGGATGCACATGAGTCATTTACAGCTTATTAAATATGGTAATTTGAACACTCACTTCCTGTTAAAACCTTGTCTCCATGAAACTATCAGATTTTGGTATCATTTTTAAGTTACACCTTCTCTGGAACATCACCCACTTGTAGGAAAAGAAATCTCCTGTACTTGTAATCCCACCTCCTTACTTCTTTAATGTAAATTCAGTTTCAGAAAAGCCAAAATTATCCAGGTCCAGCCATCCAGGGGTAGCATTTAATCTATTCACTGTAAAATAAATGTCATTTCAGAGAATATACAGGAACAAAATGAAAACCCAGACTGCACCTAAAAACAAAACAAACCAACATAGGAAACCCAGAAAATTTAAATCCGTCTCTACTGTGTGAGTCCCGCCCTGGTTTGATTTCTGGACACTCGCACCCCATGATAAACGATCAGGACGATGAGAAATAAACAGCAGCAGCACTAATATCACCTTGAATTTTAAAAGTGAAGAGGCACTTCACTACAGTCTACCTTCTAACTATCGCTATCTACGAAGCTCTGCCAAAAGATACATTCTCCGCGTGGAGGAGAGGTCCCTTCCCTCTTTCTGCATGAGAGGGACTGGGAGAAAAGAAACAAGACTCAAAGATGAAGCTGGGAAGAGGAAATCTGCTCCACGGCAGGAATGCAAACCCAGGTGAGGAAAGTCAAGAAGGGAGGAGAAAAGGAAGAGCCCAGTGAGGTCAGAGGAGAAAAAAGAACAAGATGGGCTCCTGACAAAGTCTGTTGGGGGAACGTGGAGGAGGAATAGAGGAACAGAACTGGTGTCACTGCGCGGTGGGATCAAAGAACTGGGAAGCGGGGGGCAGAGGACAAGAAGGGTCAGGGGATGGGTAGAGCTGGCTGGAGGGGCCAACGAGAGAAAAAGGGAGACAGAGCGCACCCGGCCCGGCCTCGGGAGGGGTTGGGGTGGGGTACCCTTACCTTGGTTTTAGTCCGGCTGGCCTTGGCCTTGGCCCGGCGCGGGGGCTTCACCGCCTCGGCCATAGACCCTGCGGCGGAACAGTCGCCGTTTGTTTTTGTCAGAATCCTGAGCGTCCCACAACCTGCCCAGTTCCGGCCTCCGGAGTGTCACATGATCGGGTCTCCACCACTCCTGGAGAAGGGGAGGCAACTCGGGGCCTCTACGGGCCGCAACGTAGGACAAACCACTCAGGGAGGCCATCTCCCTGGAGGATGGTGGCCCCGCCCACTTACGCCAGGCCCCACCCCCTGGCCGGGGCGCGCGGGGCCTCCAGGCTTCGCCCGGCGCACCGATTCCACCTGATCGGAGCAGTGACGCTCCGGTGACTGGTCCCGTCCGTCTCTCGGGCCCTATGAGCCGAGCTCAGTCTGGATCCCGGGTGAGCTCGCTCGCGTCACCCACCTTGGCTTGAAGGTCCGGGGAGAGGTGCTTGTCAATCTTGTTTTGACCTTTAGATAACCAGACTCAGGCAGTTAGCCTAAATCTGCTTTGGCTCAAGGAGAAAACTTGATGTCCTTCGAGATGTGCGCTTCGGTTTCCTCTTTTGTAAAGGAGGATGATGATACTGGCCTTTTCGAGTGTAATGAAGATTAAATGGGCTATTCCTGAAAGGTGGCTGGTAGCGGCAGGCATGTCCATACTATCATTACTATACAGATTCCCAGGCAGGAAAGAGACAGCTGCCCCGAAAAGGGCAGACAACAAAGCAGTAAGACAAGTAAGACCCATAAAAGTATTCTTAGTACGGATTTTACACACCTTGCTTCATTTAAAACTTCTAGATGTGAAAAAGTTACTCCCATCTCCCTTTCCCAGCTCTTCAGTTTCTTTTTCCCAAAGCACTGAGTTATGTCTTAAAATGCTGTGTAATTCACTTTTGTGTTTGTATCTTTCAACCCGCCTAGAATGTAAGATCGTCAAGGGCAGCTTCTTTGTTTTATTACCTGAGGCCTCCCAAGGGCTTCTAGAACACCGGCCAGGACTTAGTAGCTACTCAATAAATATTTGATTAATCGAATGAACGAATGTGAGTTGTTTTGTCTGATGACGGGGTAAGATGGTTGAGATGACATGTATGAGAGGGAAAAAAAGACTATCTACTCACTGGTAGCATAACTCACCATGAAAAATCAAGGAATATGGCATGAGAGATGGAAAGGGCTTCAGAGATACAGTCTGCACAGTGTATTACTTAGGGGCTAATTGATTGCATAAAATCATTTCATGTATTTTGATCCCAAATTCTCAACAACAAAAAAAAGTTATCAAGCTACTCAGAATGTACATACACTTTGTATACCCTGGGGTTAATCGCTGGTCAAATTGTCAGTGAAAGGTTTGCTACCACTGATCCCTAGGCAGTAATAGTCGCCATTTTCTGAGCTCTTACTATCAGCCAGGAGCTGTTCTAGTACTCCTCACATAATAACTCATTTAATTCTCCTAACAACCCTACAAAGTCAATAATTTTATTGTTCTCATTTTATAGACAGGAGACTATGGCTCGGAGAAGTTGAATTATTTGCCTAAGGTGACACAGCTAGTAAATGGTGGAGCTGGGATTTGAGCCAATACAGTTTTACAGTAAATGGACTTTTAAGATAGGCAGCCAGGCTTACTCTCCTCATGTTGACAACACTTTATATTTATACATTGGGGCCAAGATAAATATCAGAAATATTTCATTTAAAAGATACTGGATTATTCACGATAGTCACAGTGTTGACTGTTGGGTATTAGGTTTATATATTTTTTTCTCTCCTTCAAAAACTTCTATAATAGTATTAACGTAATAGTCTTAAATATATCTGCAAACAACATAGACGTACATATAATAAAAAGTTAACACTCCTCTCGCTAGAGTTAACCATTATGAACAGTTCAGTGTGCATCCTTTCAGACTTTTTCTACCTGTGTACAAATATCACACTCTTAAATACGCAGTGTCTATGTATGTATTGCCTGACCTTTTAATTCATAAATCTTGGAGATATTTCCTTGTAAGGACAGATAGCTCCACTTCATTTTCCCCTTAATTAAATATTCCATAACTTCATTTAAACAGACTTCTGTTAGCCATTAAGTTGTTTCCAGTTTTTCACTATTAAATACAATGCTTACAAATGACCATACTTAAATATTTTTGTGCATGTGTACTTCTATAAGATAAATGCGGAATTGCTAATCAGAAAGACGTTCTCTTTTTTTTCTACTCCATTTTTATTTTATTATTTTTTTCATGTGGTAACATTGGTTTATAACATACAAATTTTAGGTGCACATCATTACATTTCGATTTCTGTGTAGATTACATCATGTTCACCACCCAAAGACTAATTACAATCCATCAGCATACACATGTGTCTAATCACCCCTTTTGTCTTCCTCTCTCCCCACTTCCCCTCTGGTAACCACCAATCCAATCTCTGTCTCTCTGTGTTTGTTTGTTGTTGTTGTTATGTTTTATTTATGAGTGAGATCATACAGTATTTGACTTTCTCCCTCTGACTTATTTTGTTTAGCATAATACCCTCAAGTTCCATACATCTTGTCACAAATGGCCAGATTTCATCCTTTGTTATGGCTGAGTAGTATTCCATTGTGTGTGTATACCACATCTTCTTTATCTATTCGTCCCTTGATGGACACCTAGGTTGCTTCCAAGTCTTGGCTATTGTGAATAATGCTATGATGAACATAGAGATGCATATATCTTTATGCATTCATGTTTTCATGTTCTTTGGATAAATACCCAGCAGTGGAATAGCTAGATTGCTATTCTTAATTTTTTGAGGACTCTCCATACTATTTTCCATAGTGGCTGCACCAATTTGCACTCCCACCAGCAGTGTGTGAGGGTTCCCTTCTCTCCACATCCTCTCCAACACTTCTTGTTTCCTGTCTTGAGATGATATCTCATTGTAGTTTTGATTTGCATTTTGCTGATAATTAGTGATGTTGAATCTTTTCATGTGCCTGTTTGCCATCTGTATATCTTCTTTGGAGAAATGTCTGTTCAGATCTTTTGCCCATTTTTTAATTAGGTTGTTAGTTTTTATGTTGTTGAGATGTATGAGTTCTTTACATATTTTGGATATTAACCCCGTATCAGATAGATGGTTTGCAAATATCTTCTCACAATTGTTAGCTTGTCTTTTCATTTTGTTTATGGTTTTCTTTGCTGTGCAGAGCTTTTTAGTTGGATGTAGTCCCATGTGTTTATTTTTTCTCTTGTTTCCCTTGCCCAATCAGACATGGCACTTGAAAATATGCTGCTAAGACCAAGACAGTCTCATTTTTAATTTTAAAAAATATTTGCCAAATTTCTCTCTAATGGGTTATATTAATTTTCACTGCAGCTTTCAGAATTTAAAATTATTTTTAATCTCATGAGAAAAATCCCAATCCATTAAAAACAAGAACCCAGCATCCATAACAGGAGTATAATTCACGTATTATATTAGGGCATTGCAAAATTTAACATGACCATGATTCCTAAGTCAGCCAGCATCTGGAACAGTGCTCGTCATAACAGGGGTTCAGTGAAAGTTGCTGAACTCAGGAATGAGCCCTGGGTGGACCTTTCTTAAAAGCCCTTACGAAATTAGATTCCAGAGTCTGTGTCGCCATCTGGTGGCACTTCCTCATTGGTGAAACCTCCTTTGACATGATTTAGAGAAGTCATTCATTCTACAGTTAATTACTTCCTGTACATCTCTCTGTATCAGGTATTAATTATTTCATCATTCATGATTACTAAATACACTTTTCTAATTATAAAGAAATTATGTTACTTCTAAATTATTTCAGTTTCTTGAGACAATTAGCAGGCAGTGCAAGTAAGTGCCAAAAATATCCAGCCTATATTTTTTAAAAAGACTCTTATATAGACAGGACTCTTCTATTAACAGACTTTTGCTTCCACAGGAAACAAGATATATAAAGCTTTTCTATCATTTCTCCTCTCATATTCTTCCCCACTATAAAAAAAAAAGTTAAATGAGTCATAGGAACAGTTATTTACACCCCCAAAGCATCAGACAGTGCTGGTGTCCCACTCCTATCCCCTTGGCACTTATCATTTCTGAGTGTGCAGACCCAAATTCAAACTGTCACCTCTTTGCCTCAGGGCCCCTTTCGGCCCCATGTGTAACAGGCCGAAGGTGCCAGGGAAAGAGCACACTCCCCTAAACTGACAGCACCCCTCCACCAGTGACAGATGGGAGTCGGCATATAAATACAGTTAAGGGATGAATTGTATCCCCAAAAATTCCTATGTTGAAGTCCTAACACCCAATACTTCAGAATGTGTCCTTACTTGGAGATAGGGTCTCTAGAGAAGTAATCAAGTTAAAATGGGGTCATAAGGGTGGGCCCTTATCCAGTATAACTGATGTCTTTATAAAAAGACGATACACAGAGACACGCATAGAGGGAAGACGGCTATCTACAAGGCAAGCAGAAAGGCCTAGATTGTATCCCTCCTTCACAGCCCTTAGAAGGAACCAACCCTGCTGACACCTTGATTTGGGGCTTCTGGCCTCTACGACTTGAGACAATACATTTCTGTTGTTTCAGCCCCCCAGTCTGTGATAGTTTATTACAGCAAGTTTCGTAAACTAATACAAATGTTCCGCTCCCTCACACCTGGGGTGGAATACCTCCGAGATATGTGTTCTCCGCTATTTCCCACTGTCCCCGGTGGGATTCAGCTCATTTCCCGCAGCGGCAACTTGCTTAATAGCACACTCTTCATTCGCTTCCTTCTCTTCCCTTTTTCACTTCCCATTTTACTGCTGATGTTCTCTGGGTTGACCTCCTAAAGAAACTGCTTGATCTCAAATCCTTGTCAGTCACTGGGCCTCTTTCTGGGAACCCAGACTAAGACAGTTAGGATCAGAAATGGTCCTCAGATGTCAGGATGGGATTCTGGATTACATCCCTTCCCAACCAGGTGGCAGTAAAGATCTCAGTGCTTATGGAAGTGGAATGGTGATAACCTCTGAGCTGAAGCATCACAATTGGAGGCCTCATCTGTGGTGATTCAGGGGGAAAGGCTCGTGCAGCATCACTAGCATTTGAGAGATATGTGGTCAAAGGTAGTTATAGGAGCCATAGAGTAGGTTGGTTGCTATTGACTGCTGTTGGCACACTGAAGAAAATTACCAGCTTAGGTCAGTAGAGACTATTAAGAAAGCCAGACGGGCCAGCCTGGTGGCACAGTGGTTAAATCCACACGTTCCGCTTTGGTGGCTGGGGGTTCACCAGTTTGGATCCTGGGTGCAGAAATGGCACCGCTTATCAAGCCATGCTGTGGCAGGTGTCCCACATATAAAGTAGAGGAAGAGGGGCACAGATGTTAGCTCAGGGCCAATCTTCCTCACCAAAAAAAAGGAGGATTGGTGGCAGATGTTAGCTCAGGGCTAATCTTTCTCAAAAAAAAAAAAAAAGTAAAATAAAAAGAAAGCCAGAAAGTGTCTATGCCAGCATTTAAAGACTTACATTTTGTAAAATTATAAGGGAACCATGAATATGAAACAATGTTACTACTAAACTATTTGAGCTTTCGTCAGACCCCCTGAGTCAGGCTGGCACATCAACAATCCATCATACGATGGAAATGGTACATTCTGGATCAGATGGGACACAACGGGAAAGCCAAATACGTCACACAAACAGACGATGCAGACACCATTATCGCCTTCCTCTGTGCACCTGTGCTTCTCCTTCAGCTCATACCTGTGACCTCATAGGAGGTTTCCCTCAAGCCAACTGACGGAGAAGAGCAAAAAAACTGAGGCCCGCTTCAAGAATGGGTCAGCTCTATATGTTAATAGTTGTGAGTCTATATGCGGACTGCTGCCACACTACAGCCCCACTCAGGAGGGACTGTGAAAAATAGTGGTGAAGAGAAGTATTCCCAGTGGGCAGTGCGTCAAGTAACACAGCTGGTCACCAACTTGGTGGGAAGGGAGGAGGAGCCCAAGGTAAATATATACATAGACTCCCAGGCAGGGGTGGCTGACTTCATTGGTTGATCAGGGAATAAGATTAGAAGACTGAACACAAAGGAATAGGCAACAAAATGTGCAAATCTTTATCATACATCAGTGCCCACAAGAGAGTATCCATCAGAGGATATGCAGGACAGCCAAGTGACTAGGATGTCTCATCCAGTGGAGTCCAGCCAGACTCTGTCCTTGGCCACCCCAGTGTTTCCTCAGTGGGCTCATGAACAGAGTGGCCATGGTGGCAGGGATAAAGACTCTACAGGGGCCCCAGCTTACCCAGCCTGATCTAGCAATTACTGCTCAATGTCTGACCAGTCAGCCCCCAGAGGCTGAAGCTGAGCCCCAAACATGTGACCATCCCTCAAGGAGACCCACCAGCCACTTGGTGGCAAATTGATTCCATCCAACTCTGTCTACTCTGGAAGGAGCAGAGATTCATCTCTACGAGGATTGATTCCAAGAATAGATTCTCCTTTTCTACTGGTAGCAACAGTATCCAAAGGCTAACAGAGTATCATGAAATTCCACATGACATTATGTTAGACCAGTGTTTATCAAATTGTTTTCATTACCACTCCCCTAAGGAGGCTTTTTAGGCATTTTTTTCCTAATTGCTACTCCCATGAAATTTTAATACCACAGATATACTGTTTCTCTGTTTATGCACTGTATGTATATCTGTGCTTTAGACACAAGAAGAGTAAGATTTGCTTTGCCCATCAAGAACAAATTTCACTGTCTTGGGAGCAATACTGCCCCCACTAAGAATGCATGCCTTATACCAAGAGATCCACTTTACAGTGAAGGTGGTATAACAATGGACAAATGTCCACGGGTCTACTTTGTCTACTATATACCACATCACCTAGAAGCTGCTGTCCTGATAGAATATTGGAATGGTCTCTTAAAGGTGCAGGAGGTTGAGAATACTTTTCATGGCTGGGGTGCTGGTCTTAAAGATGAGATATTATATGGTGCTTACATGGCCACAATACGTTCTGACTCCAATAGATAGAAAACACAGGTTTGGGAGCCAAGAGGTAAAGGTGGCCTCTGTCTCCATAGCTTGCATTAACCCACTTGGGAAATTTGCACTCCCATTCCTCAACTTCAGGCTCTGCTGGACTAGAGTGCCTGTCTCAAGGTGGTTGGTAGGGGAAACATCAATCAGGGTACATAGAAAAGTTTCCACTAAAATTATGGCTGATGCCTGGTCATTCAGGGGTTCCATGCCAGCAGACCAGCAAGGAAAGAAAAGAGTAACTATCCTGCAGGACTAGGTGATTACCATGAGGAAAAGGGGGCAAAGATTAGGGGAGGGAGGAATACATCTGGAACTCAGGAGTTTCACTGGGGTGCCTCTTGATGTTGTCTCGCCTGATGATAAACATAAATTGGCAATTTCAGCAAACAGGATCTGACAAGAGCCTGATAACCAAGGGCTAAGACCTCTTAGGGTTGAGGATCTGCGTTACCCCACCCATCAAGCAACCTAGACAAGAAGAAGAACGAGCCAAGTGTGAAGGGTATCTAGAATGTGTGTGTATTGGTTTGCTAGGGCTGCCATAGCAAAATACCACAGACTTAAACACCCGGCTTAAACAACAGAAATTAATTTTCTTGCAGTTCTGGAGGCTGAAAGTCCAGGGTCAAGGTGCTGGCAGGGTTGGTTTCCTCTGGGCCTCTTTCCTCGTGTTAGATGGCTGCCCCATTGTTGCCTCTTTGCATGTCATCCCTTTATGCATGCCCACTCCTGGTATCTCTTCCTCTTCTTATAAGGACACCAGTTGGACTGGATTACGGCCTCATCTCAATGGCCTCACTTCAACTTAATCACCTCTTTAAAGGCCATATCTCTATGGGCCGGCCCTGTGGCCAAGTGGTTGGGTTCACGTGCTCTGCTTCGGTGGCCCGGGGTTTCGCCAGTTCGGATCCTGGGCGCAGACATGGCACCACTCGACAGGCCATGCTGAGGTGGCATCCCACATGCCACAGCTAGAAGGACCCACAACTAAAAATACACAACTATGTACCACGGGGCTTTGGGTAGAAAAAGGAAAAATAAAATCTTTTTTAAAGGCCCTATCTCTAAACACAGTCACATTCTGAGGTACTAAAGGTTGGGACTTCAACATATGAATTTGGGGGGACACAATTCAACCCATAACAGGGTGGTAGAGGAAGGAGATGATAAATATCAATTATGGACGCAGGACCATGTGTGTGTATGTGTGTTTTGGAACTTGGGACTTGAAGAAGTAGTGACAGGGTGGAGTACAATTCACGTGAAGCTCAGGCGGATCTGAGCTGTGCAGAGGTCAGCACTGTCAAGGCCCCATCTGCATCCTCTCAGTGCCTGCCATTTCCTCAACCACCAGTTCGGTTTCCAACGGCCAGGAACCGAATCCCTCCTGAGGACTCGCTCAGGCTGCCGGAACCCACTCTGCCAATGTTCACGGCAGGCCAGAAATGCCAAGGAATTAATGCCTCCTAGGAGCAGCCTTCAACCCACGAGTGATGGGAATTGGTGAATGAACATCGGGGCACTCCCTCCCTTCAGGTGAGCCATCTCTGAGAGACGTGTCCCACGGTTTCCCAGGAGCCCCCACAGGCTTATGCTCCAGTTGACCACAGTGGTACTTGCTTAATAATACCTGCTTTTTTGCTTTTCTTCCCTTCTCCATCTCACTTCCCCACTTCCATACTGGCGCTTTCTGGGATCACCTCCCAGAAAAAGTACCTGCACTTAAATCCTTAACTCAGGGTCTGCTTCTGATTGAACCCAAATTAACATACCAACAGTTTGCAGAGTAGCTCATATTTACTAAATTTAACATGTATACTTATTTGACTGACTTTATTCCCTTTACACCTATTATTTCTCCTTCAACTGGCTGTTTCTCTAGCTATGTTCTCTTCCAGGCCACTAATTCTTTCATATTTACTACTGTGCATCAGGTCTCGGGGATACAGCAGGGGAAGGAAGAGACAGGGTTCCTGCTCTCATGGAGGTTATGGTCTAGGATGGAAGCCAGACCTTGAACAATTAATTTTAAGAGTGAATCACATAATAACAAGGAAAATGTGGGAGGAGGGAAAGATACAGCAGTGGGATCCAACCTAGTGTGGAGACAGGGATGGTACCTCCCTGAGGAAGTGACCTTGCAGTTGACACTTGAAGGATAAGTAGGAAGTGGTGGTACTGCACCAGTTTCTGCTAGGCCTCCCTGACCAGCAGTTTGTCCTTCTGTAATCTAACAATAGCAAATGTGACAAGGGGTAAAATAGAGCTTGGAAAAGAGATGTGGTTAACACAAAAATGCAAAATAAATCCCAACTCACCAAGAACTTTTATTTTTGCTTCATATCAAACTGAAAGAGCAATAAAATACAAATATTTTCGGTTCAGAAAACACTTTTACATCAATCACACTGACCAATAGGGAGAAAAGTGAAATCCCTGAGGAAGTGCCAACAATAAATAAAATACTTAAAAACAGAATGTTCTGAGTTCGAAGGAAAATTTCCTGAGCCTGTTCAGTTTGGGGAAGTCAATGGCCCTTTGTAAACTTCACTTTCTCAAAAGGATATCCAACTGATGCAAGTTCTCTGTCATAACAAGAAGCTGCCACTTTTGGCAGCGCCTTACATTAAAAGGAGGGAATAATCAATCTTCTTTCAATCAACTTGTCCGTAATTCTGGGTAAGCTATGCACAGAGCAGGTCAGGAAAATATTTGCTGTTTGTGGTAACAGCACTTTACAACATACCAAATAAGTGCCAGTGCTGGTTTAACTTGTCATTGACTAAAATGGACCATTTTCTCACTGTGTGTGAATGTTGCACAAAAAGTACACGGTCTCCTCACTGTTTGTGAGTGTCAAAAGGAAGACCCAAGTATTTGAGAAAGGGTAAGATTAACACTTTAAGATTCCAAGATCTAGGAAGGGAAAGATTCTCTGCAAAGACGCAGGATTGAGGACTGGCTTTTTAACTCTAAAATTCTCTTCAAGAATAGAGAAAACACCATATTTCATTGGTTCTAGGATGTATTTTTTTCCCCCTACACTTTAGCATCTCAAATTCAGATGGGCTTGGCCGTTAACTGTCACACGTTAATTGTCAACTCCCGCACCCAACTTTCTTAGGGGTACATAAAACAATGACATGTTTTACAATTAGTGGCTTCTTAGATTAGACTAAATATAGTGCTTGGTAGTTCAGTATACACAGTGAGCCATATAAAAATAAATCTGACATTTCAACCCTGGTAATTTTCCCAACTGAAAAGATGCTGGCAAAAACATTGGGCGTCTTAAATTTCAACATGAGCATCACAGCCTCGGGAAGGCTTAGAAGAATGGTGCTATGGGGATGAGCTGGCACTCTAGTTCTGATTCTGTCCCTAATCAGCTGGAAGAACTGTAAGGAAATTGATTTCACACATCTGGGCCTCATTTTCTCATCTGTAAAATGAGAAAGTGCAATCAGATGGCTTCTAAGTCTTCCACCCAAAAAGGAAGGTAATTTTAAATCTTGGACCACTGAGAATGTGTGGCGCCGTGGAAATTCCATAGTCATGCTGCCCTGAAGCCAGAGGAGCTTCTGCAGGTTGATGGCTCAGGGGCCTCTGACCCTGACCCCTGACCCTCAGAAGTCAAGGCTCTGAATCCAAAGACTTTCCTGGATCCAGTAGAAAACACGATTCATTCACAACTTTAGTAACTGAATGGGAAAGGATAATTCTTCAGTCGGGGGCAATTTGTCAACTTTAAAAAACTGCAGAACTCTACTAGCTTAAGTTGAACTAAACATCTACTATAAATTTAAAATATCAAAAAATTATAGCAAGGGTTCACTTGAAAGTCTTCATGATCATCGACATAATTTCTACAGATTCTGCTGCTCTGAGTGCCTCCTTCCATGCCATAGAAGCACCAGCTGGAAAAAGCTTTGTTTTCTGAAAGAAAACAACACAGAAATTTCATTTGAATGAACCATTCATGTTGAACCCACTCCTGCCTTGAGAGTGTATTCAAGGAGAAAGAGCAAGTGTGTTTGGCCCAGGAAAACAAATGATGAGGAATGGGTATTTCAAGCAATGAAAAACGGAATGTGATGATAATAGTATTGCTTTATGGTAAATAATACATGTATTTACATTTTTTGATACACATATTTTTAAATTCAACGTTGTAATCTCTATTTACTTAAACATGTTAGAATTAAAAATAGGAATAGCAGCTAAAACCAACAACTCGGAACAAATTGCAAATTCCTAAACCTTCCTATTTAAATTTCAATTCCAAAGCTTCATTCAAATTATTTTAAATGTTGTGATAAGTTGCTTAACTAAGTTATTAACTCAGGTGACTCTCTTCTTTAAAATTCTCTTAAATTCAGTCAATTATACACATATATGTTGAGCCCCTCTTCATTGAGCTGGCACTGACACTAAGGAACGCCAGTGAAATGAGAGAAAAGTAAATGTGTTGGCATTAGCATCTTGCACTCAAACAGCAGATTCTTGGGCTCTGAGGAACTAGAGTCATTGAGTCAAATGCTATCATTCAGCAACTAGAATATGTGCTTTATGCAAACAGGTGAGGGCAGGAAAAAAAGAGGGGAAAACAAAAGGAAATTCTTGGAGCTGCCAACCCCTACCCACCCATGATCCATCACGTCCATGGTGTTGTAGAGAGCGAGTTTCACCTATGAATCTCAAGTTACGGATTTCCCATGTTCCTGCTCTGCCTCTAACATGGGCCTTACCTCTTTCCACAAGAAAGAAGGAGGCTTATGAAATGAAGAAGAAATGATGACTGGTTGTAAAGACCACTATTTGTTTTTGTAGGTCAGAAAGTTACATGTAGTTAGAGGATGGGGTATTTTATGTCTTCAATTTCCATTATCTTTTATAGCAAAGTTGCTTAAATATTAAACACATTTCTTAAGCACTTGAAGGGTTTATGTTTAAATATAAATAAATACTAGCTGATTATTTCTATCTAATCAAGACAACATGGCTTCTGTCCTATCCAGCTAATTGGCTATACAACACAAAGTAGGTGTTTTTAGAGGACTGAAGACAAGCAATTTGGATGTGCTCACTTCCAAGTACTTTTCAGAGGTATAAAACACTGAAGGAAAACCACCACAGAGTCCTGTTAAAATCTTTTCTGTCACTTACTTTCATAAGTGACAGTAAATGTGACCAACACCAAACGAGGAAGGGTGGGAGAGAGTCTGCTCCACTTCTGTTATGACTTCCTGCATCTCATCCTCCCCTCTTGTCACTCTCAGGAACACACTCAGATCAGGAATATGCAAGAGGATCAACTCTTTAAGACAGTTTTTAATTAAAGTAATAAATTTTCATTGTAGACAAATTAGAACACATGGATAAACAAAAAGATAAACTATTATCTGTTTAGAAATATATCCTTTCAGACTTTTTCTTTGCTCATATATGCATATATCATCATAGCCCGAGATATACTCGTTTGGGTTAAAGAATCATACTTCATGAGGAGTTTCACTTAATATTGCTATTTTGGCTGCGGAGGTATCCTTTCACATTTCTGAAGACTGATACAGACTTGGGGTACGTTGCAAGCCCCTGAACACCAAGGAGGAAGAGTGGTCCTTGCAGCCACAGTTAGCTTAGTTCTGCTCTAGAGTTCCTGTGGTTTGCTAGTTCAGAGCAGTAATAATCTGGTGCAGGATGATCCCTATGATGCCCTTGTGTGTTTGGTGAGTGTGATATCATTTGCTTTGTTTTTATTAACTTCTTTTTACTTGACTTTTCCCCTTTTGAGAGAGGGGGGTACAATAGAGGCTAAATTACTTAAATAGTGAGGACCATGTGTGTCTTGTTTGTGAGCATTGCCTTAAATGTAGGTGTGTAATTGCCATGAAAGAGCTTAACAAGAGCACATAGAGTTACAGAATAATTAATGAAGTGAAAATACCCTCATTCAAATAGGTATGGAGTGGTCTCTAGTCCCCTTTCAGTTGTGGGATCCAGAGAGGCCATCCTGCAGAAACATCACACCCACCAGTGTGCCACCGTGGTGCGAGGCCTTCCTTGCTCGCAGTAGTGTTATAAAGAAGCTTCAAAGAGTTCAAAAACACAATCAACAGTCTAAATGCAACTTGATTATGTGAAAATGAAAGGTTCTTACCACTGATGTTACTGATAGATCAAGCTGTAGTCACCAATCAAAGAATAATCAGGGTCACCTGCAAAGGGCAGAATACAGAGCAACATTAAGCTAATATTTTTTCATGGTAAGCTCTTAGCCCTTTTCAAATCAAGACATTCCACTCAACGATTCTAGTGACTGCCTTTTTGCGAGAAGAAAATATACCTCGCAACAAAACCTACAAATGGTAGTCATGACTACAACCAGAGAACATTCTAGAAATCACTATTATGATTTCTTGGACCTTTTTCATCCATGCCCAGATATCAGCACCCACAGTAAATTCATCTATAAAAATAAGTCCCGCATTATCAAGTGGTAATTATGAGGCAACAAGAAATAAAATAACTTAAGTCCCTATATTACTCAACGATATAGTTTCAGCCACTACATTTTTTTTCAGCCACTACATTTTTGCTATGCTACTAAATGCAGCATCAGCTGTCTCTCCCCTCATTCCCTTGAACATAGAGAAGTATGTCTCTCTTTTATTCAAACAGTAGATATTTATTGACCACCTACTATGCACCCAGCACTATGTTAGGTGTTATGAGTGATACAGGAGAAAACAAAGTGTCTACCCTCCAGGATCTTACAATTATCCAGGGAAGACAACTAACGAAAAACAAGAAAGTGTGTGGTTCTCCCAGAGCTATCACAGGAGTTCAGAGAAAAAAAGAGACCAGTGTGATTAGTGAAAGATCCAATTACAGGCAGTGTCCAAAATATATAACATTGGGTTCCATGTTTCTAGATATCTGTGCCTTCTATAAATTGTATTGCTATGTAACCCAAAGGAAACCTATTTCTAAGTTTTGCTGTTCTCATGGTCCAAGTCGAAATAATCTCTTAGATAAGACTGCCTTATAATAAGTTTCTTTCGGTGCTTCAGTAACTGAATTCTCTTGGATAAGCTATGAAATAGACCACCAATTACCAAATTCCACTCCGTGACAAAAAGTGTTATAGTGAGACTCTCCTATCAGCTTGTTCTCGTGGGAATTTGAATCCATTTACTCACTTCTCTCCCTTTATGTCAAAATTCTAGCTACTCAACCTTAAAGAAAACTTGACATAAGCACTTCCAAAGGGCTTTCTTGGTAGCATACCTGGTAAGCTTTTAGGAACTGGGAGAGGTCCTCTCCTGTAAGAAATGAAAACCAAAGTCTTTCAGATCAGTTCTCGTTACTTTCCTAATTTTCTACTTCACACTACAGACCTATCGCACTCTATTGAGATCTGGTTTCTGCTCTGGAGGGTCAAGAAAAATTCAGATGAAGCAAAAGGACGGCAGCACTGACCTCTGTGGATCTAAGTGGCAGGCATCCCACTATGCTGAGGGGCGTGCACAGTGGTCAGGAGCGCAGAGGCCTGCCCTGCAACCCTGGCAGATGGAAACCTCAGCCGCGTGGGCAAGATTTCCCGCTCTCCTTGTGCACCAGCGTCCTCTCATGTAAAATGGGAAATACAAACAGCTCCTACCTCACTGAGAGGATTAAATGAGCTAATTCATGTTAACTGTTTTGAACACACCTGGCATTCTTAAATATTGATGATAATCATGCAATTCTCCCTGAAACACTCCTTTATCTTTTTAAAAGCGGGACTGAAAATTCAATGGCTTGGACTTCAAGGTGACTGTATGTAAAACAGAAGTTTCTCTCTTCTCCTATATCAGGGACAGCAAACTTTTTCTGTAAAGGGCCAGATAGCAAAGGATTTAGGCTTTGCTGGCCACATCAGGCAACTCTGTCACAACTCGACTGAACTCTAGCGTGAAAGCAGCCATGGACAGAATGTAAATGAATGAGCGTGGTCATGTTCCAATAAAACTTGACAGATGAACACTGAAATCTGAATTTCACATAATTTTCACGTCACAAAATAGTATCCTTTTAATTTTTTTCAGCCCTTTAAACATGTAAAACCATTCTTTACTTTCAGGCCCTACCAAAATAGGCAGGTCAGACTTGATTCATGGAAGGGCCAGAGTTTGCTGACTTCTGCTCTCTATGGGCTATAAGAAAGGTGTAGGATTCCCGCATGCACATAATAATCACACTCAAGCATGATACAGTCCTCCTTGAATTACGACCAGTAAAATCCATTTAACATTTTTTCTAAAGGTGTTACTTCCAAAAATCTAGCAAATGCAGTGGCAAATATGTTCCAATTCTAATGTCTCAGAAACAAATGATAAAAACAGTTATTAAAAGTATTTTTCTTCATGTGAAAGGAAACTGGTTATTACCTTGCTACGTTAGGCCCTGTCGCCTTTCCTGGTGGGGCTGCATTCTTCTGGGGGCTGTAGAAATTCTCATACATGATGGGTGCTAGTGGAATCAAGAAACAAAACATTAAGAGGCAGATGTCTTCCATTCTCAACAACATGTGACAAGAAAGACTAAGAGAATTGCTTAAATAACACCCCACCCTCCACCCCACTGCGCCATTCACCTGGTGGTGTCTGTCCAGTTTTACGTTGATTCACAAAGTACTCAATGTCCTTCTCAATGCTGCACATTTCTAAACTCTTACGGACTTCTTCATACATCTAACAAGATGAAGATAAATCAAGGTAGGGGTATGTCCATAATAATTGTGACACGGCTTATTAAAACAGGTTTGATGAATAGCTCTTTTCCAAATTTTGTTTTGAAAAGAAAAAGAAGAAATTCCCAAGTCCCAGGCTCATATAAAGGCATTTCTCTGATGCATATCTACTGGCAAAATTTTTTTTAAAGATAACAAGAAATGTATCCTTGTGGCAGCACAAAAACCTTGGCGGAAAGATTTTTTTAAAATACTGACAGGACAAAGACAATAGATACCAAGTCCTATGGCACAGGACCAATGCCACATAGAAATGCAAAGATAATTACTTAACTTGAGAAAAATTCTTCCAGTCAGTCCTACAGGTTTTCTGGGTGTTTAACTGTTCTTCTAAAGAGAATGTCCCATAGAAGTGAGGGTGGCTATTTCTCAGCAAAGAAGGTTGTGATAGCTTGATTCTGGTCCCTCTAAGATCTGGGCACCCCATGAGGACTGCTGTGCACAAGTTAAACCTGGATACTGACCCTGGGAACACGGGTAAAGTACATCCTGAGCCCTGGAGCGACGACTAGCCTGGCCATGGGTCAGTCTGCTTGTACTTGGTGCTGTCCTGGAGTGACCCTCTGGGACTCACATCCATGCTACGACATCTCTATCTTC
Organism: Equus quagga; assembly: GCF_021613505.1. Classification (NCBI taxonomy): domain Eukaryota; kingdom Metazoa; phylum Chordata; class Mammalia; order Perissodactyla; family Equidae; genus Equus; species Equus quagga. The sequence continues at coordinate 29,005,400 of NC_060275.1, read as the reverse complement.
CATAAATTAAACTGAATTTGGGTCTCCTTTCTCTACTCTCCTGCCCTAACTCTGAATTTCTTAAAGAGAAAGTCATGGAAGTAAAGTGGAACAGGAGTCAGGCAGGTTAGATATTTATCTGGGTCCTATTAACTCAGTGTGTGGCTTTGGGCAAGTCACTGTACCTCTCTGGGCCTCAGATGAGGGGGATGAACTAATGTCTACCATTGCTTCCACTCTAATAAATCCAACATGCACAGCCGCAATCCTCTGTGGAAGCCTCTGACTTACGTTGTCACTTTTGACACATTGTTGTGACAGCTGATTCATGTGTAACCACAATGCATTCCGAAGGAAGTTTATTCGTTCAAATTCTTGAGCCTCAAACACCTACAGAAACACAACAACATGTACATACATATGGAGAGAAAGGGGGCATTTGTCTAGACTGGCTCTCACTTAAGAAACAGTGTCAATCCTCAACTATCCGTAAGCTTATTGTCCCATTTAGGGTATTCCCCCCACCACCAAGAAAGCTCATAAACTCTTACCACAGGCAAAGAATGCAAATGGAGTCTAACATTGTGTTAATGCAAACAGGATTGGCTATAGTTCTGAAGGTAAGAGGTAATGAGGAACCCAGACACCGAGTTTCTAACCTGAATTCTAGCTCACATTTCCAACTGCCTTAGGGGCATCTCCACCTGGGCAGCCTGCCAGAACCTCAGATTTAAAACTTTGCCCCCCTTCTTGTGCTCCCTGCCCCCAGGAATGAACAAATTCAATTGGCAAGATGGTCACAATTATTGAAGCTAGTTGATGAGCACATGGGGGTCCTTGCACTTGTCTTCTCTTTGTGTATGTTTGAAACTTTCCTTAATAAAAAAGTTCTTTAAAAAGTCACTGCCTGAACAATAGATTTTTGGATATAAAAAATAGAAACTTTTGGAAAATCAAGCTATTCTATAAAGTGGATGCATTCTACTCAAGAGTGGATGTTACATATTAATGTATTTTTTTAAATATTGAATACACTATTAGATTTTAAATCTTTTTATAATGTAAAACTTCAAACATATACAAGAGTAGAGTGAAAAATATAATGAATCCCCACATACCCATCACCAGCTTAAATATATATCAACTCACAACCAACTCTGTTTTACCCATATCCCTACCAATGCATCCCAACCCTGGAGTATTTTGAAACAAAAACATTATTTCACCTGTAATATTTTAGTATTTATATATAATAGAGTATATAAATTTATTTTTTATATATAATAGTGCTTATAAATAAAAATAAATACTAAAATGGAGAAAAACATCCCTTCTATCCTCAAGTTTCTGATTTCTAAGTGTTTATATATAAATACTAAAATATCACAGTATTTTTATTATAGAATATTTCACATAGACAGAATCATAGAGAGTGATATAATAAATACCCATGTAGCAACCACCTAGCTTTGTCAAAAACTTTAGCCATATTTGTTTCAGATTCTGCTAAAGCCCCTGTGTGCTTTTCCCAATCTCTATCACCTTCCTCCTGCCCCAGAGATAACCGTCATCTTAAATTTTATCATTCCCATGCAGGTTTTTATAACATGTATGCAAATGCATGTGAAATTGCTTTGCATGTTTTTAAACCTTCTAAAAATGGCCTTATTCCAGGCTTTTCCATGCGAGTGTGGAGTCAAGGAAGTAAAGCAGGAAAGAGTGTTTTAGGAGGGAGAGAGTGACCCACAGTATCAGATGGTAAAGACAGGTCAAATAAGATTAGAAGCTGCAAAGACCCACGGGACCTCACACCAAGGGCATCACTGGTTCCTCCAAGGAGCAGCTGCAGAGCAGCAAAGCCCAGACTCAGCAGGCTGGGCCAGGCAGGGGCAATGAGGATGTGCAGACAACTCCTGCAAGAAGCCCGGCTATGAAGAGAGGAGAGGGTAGCAGACGGGAAGCAACAGCTGCTAGGTTTTAAAGGCACTAATGAGCTGAGTCTGTGTAAATAATAATAGAAGTTCACAATAAAAGAGCTGTGCACAGGTGGTGGGGGAAGGCCAGCTGGACGGGATCCTGAGCCCAGATGGTGGGAGATCTTGGTAGGACCGGAGCAGCCCCTTTTCCACCATCACCGGAGAAAAGGAGCAGAATGGGGTGTGTAGATCAGTGGTTGTCATGCTTGAATGCACATCGGAATCACCTGAGGGCTTATTAATACAGAGGTTACTGGGCCCGCTCCCAGAGTTTCTGATTCAGTGGGTCTGGAGTTCATCTGAGAATTTGCATCTCTAACAAGTTCCCAGGGGATGCTGATGCTACTTCATTTTGAGAACCACCGGTGAGAAAATGTGTAGACAGGGTGACAGAATCTTGAGGAAGTTTCCACGTACATCTTCATTTTCTCTGGATAATTGTAAGTGAGGTCATGTGCAGAAAATGAAGGGGGTCAATGGTGAAATCAAAGATGTGAAGAGAGTAAAAGATTCTAAAGCCTGCTCACCTGCCATCTGCATCTTCCTTATTGCATGGCAAGTACAGGTGAGGGTCTCAAAAAGTAATTACTTAACCATTCAACTGTTTTATATCTGTGCTCACCAAACAGAGAAAGTAAAGAGTTGGACCGCATGATCAAGATGGGGAGGAGGCAGGAAAATGAGGTTTGGAGTAAAACACTCCCTCCATCCTCCACTTAAGTTCCTGATTTCTAATTTGCCCTCAAGCAACTCTGTGAGAATCGGGGCGCTGTAATAACAGGGTGGAGCGTTTCTACAAAAGTAGACCCTCCAAGTTGTAGGAGGAAGATGCACCCCCTCCTGAGCAGCTTCCGGTTCCGGTTCCGCATACCTGGCAGGCCTTGATGTGCTCGCTCTGCCACTCTTCTCTGATCTTATCCAGCGTATTGACGTGCAGCATGTACGCCTTGTCTGCAATGGAGGGGAGGGGCCTCGGTTCAGAAACCGGAAAGGAGGGCAGCTCGCAGACCCACCACTCAGGCTCATATGTATCCCAGATGGTAAATGAAACTCGGGTTCGAGCTGCGTTGAGCTCACAAGGCCCCAATGAGCTCTGAACGTTGAAAGGCCACACTTACATCTCTCACCCTTACAACATCTTTGTGTAATAAGCCAAGGTGGGTATCACTTTCTTTTTACGCATTGAACCAGGCAATTAGCAAGAAATGCTTCAAGGAAGGAGAAGCGAAATCTGATAGGGAACCTCAGCCTGCATTTTCTTCTTCTGATTCAGTTTCAATTGCTTCCACCCCTTTTCATTTTCAGGAAAATTATCCAATGAAGGATGCAGAAAAGAGAAATAACTTGAGCCCTTAAGGGGCACCCGGTTACTTAAGTTTGGGGTTTAGAGAATTCTTAAGTGACCACGGTCATGAAAGAGTTGTCTCCTGCAGGGTACGCTGGGAATGAGAAGACTTTGCAAACGCCTGGGTTGGATCTTAGATGTCAATGATGACAAGGCCTCGAAACTTGGCGATTTCTTTCGCAGCAAAGAGTTATCAGAGCTGAAATGGGCTTTAGCTAGATGTTCCCGAGAAATCAGTGAGCACCTGATTACAAACCAGCTCCCACATAACCCTCACCATCCCCATTCAATGATATATAAGGCAGCAAGACCTAAGCAGGCAGTAGCTAGAAGCTGGTGCCTCCTTCGCTTCTGCTCACTTTCCCAGGTTCTGATTATTCCCTCCCTCCCTCTTCTCCCTTCCTTTACTTCCTTCAGTTTCTCCTTTCTTCCCTTCTGATATCTTCTTAATCCTCGTGTAGATCCATATATTCTTTATTGTAAGGTATATAAAACTACCTTTCTCAGACAGATTTAGGATGATGTAAACCTCCCCACAATCTTCCCCCATCCGTGGGAGCGGCCCCCTCACCTGAGTCTTCGACTGCAGTCTTTGAAGTTGCCAGTTTCACAAAAAGCTGTGAGGACAGAAAAGAACAAGAGATCGGAAATGCTGGGCCAGACTTCCATAGGCAAAACCGATCTAAAAGTGTGACTGTGAAGAGACAGCTTCTAGTCCACGTCTTACCTATGTTTCTCTCATGAGCAAATCATTCAACTTGCCCTCTAATCTTATCATCATTGGAAAATACCCATCAAGCATCTTGCCCTATGTCTTCCTAAAGATGTACCTCTTCCCTCTGGTTGCTGACAATCTTATATCCAGATTTTATAAAATTAAATTTATAATACACCCAAGCAAGGGGCAGCCTGGCTACAAAGAATACTTGAGTTGAATTTTAAAGAAAGATGAAAAAATCAGAACCCCTTCCAACTTCTTCTCATCCTCTTCCCTCCCACCTAGGCATGCTTCTCTAGCTCTTTCCCAACCCCCAAAATGTGACAAGGGTTTTTCTGGTTCAGAGGACCCTAATGGCCCAAAGGAAGATTCTTGCCAGGACTTAAAGTGTAAGCCATTTTTTATTAAGATTATTAGTTGGTTTTAGCTTGATATATGTAAGTCTCAGATTTTTCAAACTGTCAGCTTTCCTAGGTACCTTTTCTTGTTGCTTCGGGTTTACCAAGTTGGCACTCCGATGGACAGCCTGCTCTGCTTCATCTTTGTCCCGGCATTTCTGCTCATAGTTCTTCTTTGCCTTTATTGTAAAGAAGACCGAAACGGGTGAACAGAAGGTAACTGTGAAGCAGCTGCCCTAGCCCACCAAGCCCAGCAAAGAACAGGGCACCCTGATTAGGGCTGTGATCACCACTAGACCATGGGTTCTCAGAGGGCAGATGCTCTTTCTTATCTATCTTTGGAAGGTCTCTAGTCCTTTTCCAAATTCTGTATGTAGTGGCAACTTGATCAAGGAAGTAATCACTCCTATTTGGCAAACACAAAGTACACGACTTTAAAAATTGACTGAAGCAAAAGAATTTGAAATAGGCGAAATCAAAATACTTACGTAACTATAAGATGTGTAATCCAACATTTATGTAACATTCATAACCCTCAGAGTTTAGATGCAATCACTTGCTCATGGTAATTATAATTATGCTTCAATATTCTAATGTGCCTCACCATAGCACGTGGACAGTGGGGAGGCCATCAATCCCATCATTTCTGTCACTTAAGGACAGTCATGTTCCTTTTTGATTTAAAGGGTTCTGTTTTAGCTAATATAAAAGTAGGTCATGATCCATCCTGTGCTACCATTACTACCAGCAGTATGGAAACTTCACAAACTATAGTTAGTGAATCAGATAATTTTCTGTTTCAACTATTGAAGCAAGGACTTGTTCAAACAGAGCAAAGCTGTGAATCAGACAGCTAATAAATAAAAATGGTGACCCCTCCAAAAATGCTTGACTAAGAATGAAGACTCCTTTGTAGAGATGGTTTGTGCTGATGAAATATTTCATGCTTCCCTACATTTCTCAGCATCCCCTGCAATTCAGTTCGGGTTAACCTTTAGTAAACAACCTTTCAGTTCCCCCTCTAGGCTATATACACAGAAATAAAAGTTCATATCTTTTCGTAATTGCACGTAGGATATTTATGCAACAATTCTTATACAACATCTTGTAGACATTTCTCTGTATCATGCATGATCGCTGTAGGTGAACACTTTTAATGGTTGTAAAGACACACACATATATATATGTATATATTTGCTATAATTTTCTTAACCAAGTCTCTGTTGGTGCACATTGATCTTATTTCCGTTTTTTATAACATAAAAATACTCTGATTTTATTTTGGGTAGTGTGAATTTAATATACAGGTCAAATTCCTAGAAATATAATTGTTTGGTCGAAGAGTATACATACATTCAACTTCCTTCCAAAATGGCTGCACCAATTTATACTCCCCCACTACTGTATGGGAGTACTTGTCCTCACAATGACCAACACCGAGCTTAAACAGTATTTTTAACCTTTTACAATACTAGAGGTGAGAATGTTAGCATATTGTTGTTTTATTCATATTTATTTCATTACTACTGAGGTGGTATATCTTTTCTACTTCATATCTTTTACCAGCTTTTCTAGTGGAGCATTCTTTAATTGGTTTTTAAGAACTGGGTCTGTATTAGGAACACTGACTGGTTATAAGTTATATTAGTTACAAATATTTTTCCTTATTTGCCATCTTTCTTGAAACTGTGTATAAGAATTTTTTATCAAGAAGTTTTAAATTTTAATGTTGTCAGTTATTAATCTTTCTCTGTCTTTATTTTTTAATGATGTGTTAAGCGTTCTTCTCTCTGTTGCTACATAGTCTTCATAATTGTATTTTAAAAGGCTACATAATTTATTTGCTCTTTCTCCATTTTTTGGTCACTAAATCACTTACACTTTTCATTACTATAAGCAATGAACAAGTTCATGCCTTTGTTTTTTTTTATTTTGGATGATTTTCTGAAGGAATCTTAACATAAGATTAATGTGGAATGATCACATTTATGGTTCTAAAGGCATATCACAAAATACTATTTTAAAACATTAGATGGGCTTCTGGGATGATGGAACAGATATACTTTTCCCTCTTCCTCCACACAAGTACAACTAAAACCCCTGGATATTTTATATAAAACAAATATAAGACTCTGAAAGGTGGAAAGAAGAAGGCAGATTAGCTAGTGACTTTGGTCTCAGAAAACTGACCTAGAAGTGAATTCCCTGAGTTTTCTTTTTGCCTCATACATTACAGACTGGCTGCCAAAGAAGCAGGCAACCAGGAAACAACAGTGGGCACTGACACACACACACACACACACACACACACACACACAAAGTCCCAACAAAAACCTGCTCTCTCTAAACAACAGACCAGAAAAAAGGCAGCCTAGCAGGACAGGAACCCTTAGGAAATAACCATTCTACTGCAGCCAAACACCACATAAAATACTGTGGCCCCACCCCCCACACATCGAGCAAATGCCAAGTGGAGAGTCTAGATTTCCACCCTCACCAGGTGGCAATGAAGCATCCAGCTCTCTGCCAATGTGGTGTCAGAGAAGGACAAATAGGGAATTGGAATTTTCATTCCCACCAGAGGTAACAAAGACCCACACACGGTGCCAGTGGAAACCACGTGGGGAACCTGGAATTCTACCATCCCACCTGGCAGTAAAGATGTGCACCTCCTCCCTGCTGGGGTAATGTCAGAGGAGGTCTAGTGGAGAGTCAGAACTGTGACCACCTCCCACCAGTAACAAGGCTACACCCACCCTGTGGGGTCAGTGGAGATCAAGGGGGGGAACCTGGACTTTTACCTTCATATTGCAGTAATGAAGTGGTACCTCACCTCATTCTGCTAGAGTGATGTCAAAGGAAGCCAGCTAAAACATAAGATTTAAATAAGATCCAGTCTTGTAACATTATACCTCAAATGTCCAAAATCAATTGAATATCACTTATCATTCCAAGAACCAGGAAGATCTCAAACTGAATGAATAAGAACCATCAACAGATACCAACATCAAGATGGCAGAGATGTTAGAATTATCTGACAATGATTTTAAACCAGCCATCATAAAATAATATTCAACAGGCAATTACAAACACACTTGAAACAAATGAAAAAAATAGATAGTCTTGGCAAAGAAATAGAAAAGCTCGGCAAAGAAATAGAAAAGCTCAGCAAAAAAATAGAAAGTATACAGAAGAAACCAAACAGAAATTTTAGAACTGAAAAATAAACTAACTGAAATTTAAAAAACTCAATGGATAGGCTTAAGAAAAGAATGGAAGAGAAAGAAGAAAGAATTGGCAAACTGGATAATAGAACAAGGGAAATTACCTTATCTGAACAACAGAGAGAAAATAGGCTGAAAAAAATGAACAGAGCCTCATGGACCTTTGGCACAATAACAAAGTATCTAACATTCATGTCCTTGGAATCCTAGGAGAGGAGAGTGAGCTGAAAAAGTACTTAAAGAAATAATGGCTGAAAACTTTCCAAATTTGGCAAGAGATATAAACCTACAGATTCAAGAAGTTGATCAAACCCTAAACAAGAGAAACCCAAAGAAATCTGTGGCATGACACATGGGTGACTTTCCGAAAACGTAAAACAAAGAAAATATCCTAAAACAGAAATGACACCGTACCCATAAAGGAAAATTAACTTGAATTACAGATTTCTTATCAGAAACTATGGAGGCCACGAGGAAGTGGCACAACACATTTCAAGTACTGAAAGAAAAAAACTGTCAACACACAATCCTATATCCAGTGAAAGTATCCTTTAAGAATGAAGTGGAAATCAAGACATTCTCAGATGACGGAAAAACTAAGATATTTGTCACTAGTGGACCTATCCTGAAGAATGGCTAAAGGAAGTTCTTTCAACAAAAAGAAACTAAAAGAAGAAACCTTGGAACACCAGAAGGAGAAAAGAATGGGTAAATACAATAATCTTTCTTTCTCCTCTTGAGTTTTCCAAATTATTTTTGACAGTTGAAGCGAAAATTATAACACTGACATGGCTCTAAATTTAGGTAGAGGAAATAGTTAAGAAAATTATATTTCAGTAAGGCTTTCTCTTTAATTGTGAGAAAGGTTGCCCCAGATATAAAAGGTCTGGGAACAATCATATATCAACCAACACTATTTCTGCATTACCCTGACATCATTCCCTATTTATCAACTGCTTTTGAGGTGATCTGCATCAAAGAAAGAAAGAATGCAGAACAGACTGCATATGCCATCAACATTGGTGGCACTTTCTTTTTTGACAGGGTTACCAGATATCATGTCATAGTCATAGCATGTCATGATGATACTTCTGTACAAAGATGGAGTCATAGATATTCCAATAGCAGAGTTCATTGTATCCCAAGTTAAAAGATTCATAAAAAGCTACAGTGAGGTCCCCAGCAACTTGTCTTAGCTCTGTCTTGTTAAGCACTTTTTTATAAATTACTTAAAGGAAAGAAGGTTTTTACAGTTTGCAGATATCTTAAAACAGGAAGAGGTCACTCAATAAAATAGGTAAGAAATCAAGATTCTAAGTAGTCACAGGGAAAAACCTCAAATCCAACAAGATAAACAGTATATGCTTTTGTGTCTTGGCCTGAAATATTTAAATTGACTTGCTGTACGCTCCCAGGTTACCAGAAAGATAACATCACTGTGTTTCCTGTATCTGGTTTCATCCTCAATGTTTCCAACACCTTAAAAAGAAGAAGAGTCAAACCACCGAAGGTGGTTTTCTCTAAAACACTAATAAATAATGACATTATTGAAATGTTATTTTCAGGAATATACTCATACACAGCACAGGATTTCAGAAAATGTCAGCTTTACAAAGAAAGGCAATAGAGCGTGACTCACATCCATGGTTTTCTTGAATTGTAAGCTCTTTTGTTTATGAGCAGCATCCATGATAAGCTCTGTCTGTGAAGAGAGCAGAAGCACTATTAATAATAAAAACAGAAATTATTGTGAATATCAGCTTGAGAGCTAAGGGTTCAGTAAGGCCTATCTCATTTTGTCCTCACATAACCCAGTGGGTACATGTGGTATTTATTGCTCCCATTTCACAAACAAGGAAACTGCAGCACAGAGAGGTTGAACAATCTGTCCAAGGTCTTATGGCTGGTTAATGGTGGGGTCCTTCTTTGAACTTGGGCAGCTACCATTGAGAATCATTGATCACTTTAGAGCAGTCTTGTCAATAAATCTGGAATCGAGGAACTTTGGTTTAGGGGCCGGCCCCATGGCTGAGTGGTTAAGTTTGCACACTCCACTTTGGTGGCCCAGGGTTTCACTGGTTCAGATCCTGGGCGTGGACACGGCACTGCTCGTCAGGCCACACTGAGATGGCGTCCCACATGCCACAACTAGAAGGACCCATAGCTAAAATATACTACTGTGTACTAGGGGGACTTGGGGAGGAAAAAAAAAAAAGGGAACTTTGGTTTCAAAAAGGGAATTTAAAACTTTTGTTAAGGTGCCATTTATATTTTAAGAGAGGTCTTTATTCTGTAAGCTTATGTCAGCAATTAAATTAGGGACTCACAAACATTCACTACTGTGGCGTCCATCAATGACACACCCGTAACCAGCAAGGAGCCAAGGCAGTATGAAGGGAAGAATGGTTTGAGAACAGCTAAAAGAAGTTGTTCTACTCTTCTCTGTCTAAGCCAGGAAAGGGAAGCTACTCTGTCAAGTTCACGTGGGAGCAATTTCTTTGTTGTGGCTGTGACATTAATACTTTCATTAGTAAAAATAATGGAACTAATAATAAAAATGTTCATCTCAGATATAATAATAGTAGCTCCCATTTATCAGGCATTATGTGCTAAGCAGTTTTCATGTATCACAACAACTGTGAGTACTCATATCCCCATTTTCTGGACAGTAAACTGAGATAGATTAATTTACCCAAGGTGACAGTCTCAGCATGCAGGAGACTTGGGATTCAGGCACAGCCTGACTCCTGTGCCCTCGTTCCTAGTCATTACCCTAAAGTACCATTATCCTTATGATAGCTTTATAAAACCAAACCAATACATAAAAGACCAAGAGATGCAATACTTCAAAATGAACTATGACATTGCTCTTGCGTAAAATGATAAAATGCGAAATAATAATATTGAAAATTAAATTAAAATGTGGTTTCTTTTTCTTCTGGAAAATTACGTTTCTGTCTGTTAACATAACACACAAACATGGTTGGATAGATTTTCAAGATATCTGGACGGAATATTTGGGATGGTCTCACTTCAAATATGAGCATGCTGGCACTGGCCCCGTGGCATAGTGGTTAAGTTCAGCACACTCCACTTTGGTGGCCCAGGTTCATGGGTTCAGATCCCGGGTACGGACCTACACCGCTTGTCAGCCATGCTTTGATGGCAACCCACATATAAAGTGGAGGAAGATTAGCACAGATGTTAGCTCAGGGATAATCTTCCTCAGCAAATATATATATATGAGCGTTGTGAGAATACATGAAATTCCTTTGGGGGAGCCCCAAGGGGCCCTCAGAGAACCAAGCAGTCATCTTCCAGCCCAGCTGAAAGTGAGGGACCAGGAGGTGGTCATACACCTGCTAATGGTGAAGACACCATAGTCAAAGAGAACAGACAGGGCTGCAACATGAGCCCCACGTGGAAAGACTCATGGGCAGATCCTTGTCATCATAGACAGGTGCGGTGTGGTGCATGTGTCCCTCTGCTAGGAGGAGAAACTGGGTTTACTTATTTAGTTAAGAGTTGCTGATTTTCCCAGGCTCCACAGAGCAGACTGGTTAGCAATGTGTCTATTCTGTGGTCCTTTCTAGTCTGAAGAGACACACTGCCATTCTTCTAGTTTGGAAGCTGCTACTCTTTTATATTTATGGCCCAAGTCACGCCTCCTATCACCAAGTCCTACAGATGTTAACCTGCTTCAACACCTCTCAGGTGGTCATAAAGTTCTATAAGCCAAAGCTTTTCACTTCATACCAGTCCTCTCTCTGCCTTCAAGGATTCCTGGCATCTGTATGTCAGCAGGATCTTAGAGAGCAGCAGTCCAACCCTCTAACCTGACAAGTATGACCCTGGGTGCCGAGAGGTGATATCCTTTGCTCATGCTGCTGACACCAAGTCCAGCCCTGTCTGCCACACCACCTCGCATTAAGTCTTCTCATGCCCAGGTTCACTGATAGGGTGACCTCCTCGTGGTGACCCCAGTAAGTCAAGGGTTCTCATTCAGGTCCCCTTGAAGAAGTGTTTCTTTTAGGACTTGAGACTTTCTGCTCAGACCATAGCCAATGGAAATTTGATATTGTTTGATAACACAAAGTGTAAAAACACAATCACCTCTGCTATAAGATGGGGAGAAAAAAGCGGGGATGGGCAAAGGAAGAAGAAATTTATAAATGACCCTGCAGAAAATTATTGAAATAGCTGCTTAGTGGTCTGTCTACCCACACTCAGACTGTATTCTGAAAACTGGACGTATCACTATGTTACCAAGGAGGTTTCTTTCTTTGGAGATTGCTCTCTACACGGGCAGACCAAGCTATGATCATCTCAATCTTACTTGAGATGGTAAAACAGAAAGTGGACCAGAGGAGAGCGTGACTGACCATGTGCTGTCTTTGTCACGCTTGGGACATTCTGGGCTGAGGAAGGAACCTCAGTACCCTACAACGTCAAGACTCCTGAGAATGGCTCCTAAGACCCCTCCCTACCACGCCAGCCCCCAGGGATGAGAGCCTTATCTCACCTATACTGCCTTTCACTCTGCCGTTTTAGCTTCAACATCACTTCCTCCAGGAGTCCTCCCCAGCCCCATAGATTAGGTTAGGTGTCCCCACTGTATATGCAGGTGGAACCTTCACTTCCCCTACCATTTAAGGCTCATCACACTTTATCATGATTACTAAGTCAGGTCAGTCCCTCTGGCCAGGCTCAGTGAGGGAAGGATGACCATGTCTGTATTGCTGACCACCCTCGGAAAACATTAGTTGTGTAAGTGAGTGCACCATCAACTTCTGAGCAGTCATTCCACCTGCACTTCCCCTACCCCAGTTTATCAGCATGGCTTTCCTTAATAAGTGGAAATGACTTAATTTCCAAGAAGTGAAAGACCAAAGCATGTAGAGTTTGACCAGTGAAAATGAGAAGTTGGCATTGACACATTTTCTCCCAAAGTCTGATTTTTTTTAAAGTATCTAAATACGGAAGTGGTACAACCCAGAGTTTATTGTGACATGAGTAATTACAAACTTATTTAAAAACTTTGGACTTTTCAAAGAAAGCTTGGAAGATATTTTCCTGCTGCAGAGAGCACATGCAATTTAGGGAGCTTGGGTGAGGTGGTGGATTGAGCACAGGGTCCACTCTTGCTTAAGAGAATTCAGAGGACGTTCTTCTAGCTGTGAGAATTTGGTCTTTGTAACTTGTTAGGAGGGGAAGTTTCAGAAGCCTTGCAAAATTAACAAAACTCTCCCTGAAATAACTAGGGCAACAGAGGGCACTTGAAAATGTGAGGAAATGACCTTCCTCTCCTCTTAGTGGAAATCATGTGTGCATAGACTCTGGTTGTCTAAGGCATTTGGCTTCTGAAAAATTGGATTCCTCTAGATAGGTGGACAGGGTTGGCAATGTCAGCCAAAAAGAGTTTGGCCATCCAATGGGTGGGTGTAACATACATATTATTTGTGCTCTGAAAAATACTTTGGGCCAGGTGCACCCCTCAAACCTGATAGATGAAGCTTGAGTGTGTGTGAAAGCACTTGCTATGGTGTTCCTTAAATGTTAGTTTCTGCACTTCTTTCTTGGTAGGAAGCACAGCGGTAAGAGCAGCTCATGAAATGACAATAGAGGTAAGACAGTCAGGATCTTAAGATGCTGCCACCCACTCCAAATGTCAAGTGGCCACCAAGGAAGATGGAATAGACTCTGACTTGGAACCACAGGCAAAGGTGCTGAGACTGAGGTATGGGTATAATCAGCCTTAACAGCTGGATGTTTACTGAATACACACACGGCAGACAATGACCTTGGGACAGTAAAGGATGAGGAAAGGTGTCCAAAAAACCCATGCAGAGCTGTCCATGGAGACCTGGGTGGAAATCTTTGAATGCTATATAGGGAAGAGCTTGTCCCCTACATGAAGCTGGGTTCCAGCCTTGGAGACCAGACATAAAAAAGAAATTCTGAAAGGGCCCTACTGGGCTGCCAGGCCAACCTGAATATGTAAGGTTTTTAGGAACAAAATAGAAGGGAGACAAAATAGTTGCTGGTCTAGTCTAAGGAACACTTTAATATAAATCTAGACTTCTTTTCTTGATCCTTATGACTTCGGAAATGTTTGCCAGTTTTACTGACACTTGTTCACGTCCATCTCCTTCCATGTAGTTGGCCAGAGTAAACGCCACCAATGAAAAAGAGCCTATGCACATCTGCTTTGAGAACAAAAAGGACTTGGAATTCCCAGGGCCTCAGCTTCCCTATTTGTAAAATAGGGCGTTGGGACATTATGGTCTCCAAGGAGAATGTGAGTCTCCTCCACTTCTTACCCTTCCCTACTGCCTTGTCCAGGAGGAGGAGTGTGGTCTGGGAGTCCCCCAGCTCGGATGTGCTAGACTCTACTGAAGACAGAGGGGTTTCCCTTTCTAATCATAGTTTGAATGGTAGCAGCAGATATGAAAAGAAGAGGAAGGCAGACTGGACCCCTGAATCCTGCAAGAATTGAAAAAGAACTGGTCTGGGGTGCAAATGCACGCAGAGGCATAACCATCTAGATTGAGTCCCCACATGGTTCCCCAACAAATAATCTCATAGGTTAAAAGAAGAGCGTGGCTGCATGAGGGCAGGAGCAAGTCAAGGGGTTTAGTGAACAAACAAGCCTGGAGTTTTCTGCCAGAGGTAAAGCAACATCTTAATATGTATGCAAACCCGACCTTTTTCTGTTGTAGCTTTTGCTTTTCCCTGAATTCTTCCATCTTCCTGGCCTCTTCCCTTAAGGTCTGTGCAAGCTGAATGTGACATTGTGCCACATTGTCTACCTCTGTAAAAAGAATTTAAAAAATAAAATAAACAAGATCTACATACATCTGAATTCAAGTATATAGAACCACACAAAATTTAAAAATATACTCAAAACACTGGAGCAAGTGGTAAATTAACCTACTTCATTCAGTCGCCAACATTTGTTGAGCCCCTCCATGTGCCCAGCATTGCCCTGGACACCAAGGCCAAGGCTAGCAAATCTTTAGCTTAGCCTCCTACCAGTAATGGTTCCTAACCTAGTGTATGCCCAGGGCTGGGAAGAAAAACACTGCCAAGGCCCCAGCGCGTGGAGCTTACACGCTAGGAGACATTACTGAACCTGCTACAATGTCAAATTCGATCCTTATTTCTCATTAAATGACTCGGTCTTTTCATCTCTAACATCTCATGAGCCTGAGCATTTGTAAGAAAGGTCATACACCAAAATTGTGGTCCCCAATAGTTATCTCTGGATAGAAAGATTATTGGTGATTTTTTCGCCTTATTTTCTAAGATCTTTGCAATGAGCATGGCTTACCATGCCCATTTATAGTAGGAAAACTAAAATTTTTATTTTACTTGTTCTAAGAAAACAAATTGAAACATAGCATTAAAGCTAGAAAGACTGACGGATCTGATCTAAGAAAAAACTTTAAACTTGTATGTGTCAAAATAACCTTGGTTAGAAGATACATGAAAAAACTGGAAAAACATTTTCAATTTATATTAACAGATTAAATAGCTATATTAAAAGAGCTTTCACAAATCGAAAGAAATAAATGTACTCCAATATAAAAAACTAAAGAATATGAACTTTTAAAAAGATTGTCTAAATGGCCAATAAACATTTGAAAATATATTCAGCTTTAAAACTACTGAAAAAATTGCAAAACTTTGAAACTCAGAAATATACAGTTTTTTACCTTTTAGTTTGGTAACATTTTAAAAGCGTGAAAATTCTTGGTATTGGCAAGTACGGGGAAAAACAACACTGCTGGTGGGGGGAAATCAGCACAACCTTTCTGGAGGAAATTTGGCATTTTGTAGAATCAAAAATTTTAAACGTAAAAGAATGAGGCAGATCTATGTGAAGTGAAATGGAAAGATGTCTACATACATTACCAAGTGAAAAGGCAAATAGTAGAGAGATGTGTATAGTATGATCTCATTTATATAAAAGCTCACTCTTGTTTATGTGTGTGTGTGTCTGTCTGCAATTAAAAGAGAGAAAGAAAGAGAATTGTAAATACACAGAAAAAAGTCTGGAAAGATACATACCAAACTGCTAGCATGATTAAAATTTGATATTTTCATTTTAAAAACATATGCTCTGGCCCCACCCCATAGATTCTGAACCACTGCTATGGTATAATCCTACTTATTTATATGAATAGATACCTATGTAGTATACATATATATATGTTTAATTGGATAAAAAAGTCTGGAGGCATATTCAACAGTAACTGCTTATCACTAAGAAGTGGAAATTGGGGTGTTTTCTTTATAGTTAGTTATTTTACCTTCATTGTCTCATTTGAATTTTTAAGATAAATATATATTATTTTAATAAGAAGAAAATGAAACTATTTTTGGTGAGGGGAAAGAAAATAAGTAAAGTAACAGCAAATATGAATGCTTAGGAGACCCAGCCTATGCTGCAGTCCCCTCAGGCCACACCAAGGTTGGCCTTGCAGTGCATATAAGGCACATGGAAAGACGCTATCCCCACCTTGAGAAATGTATTCATTGATTCATTAAAGAGGGAAGAGGACACCTTCTATGGGAAAGTTAAAATGAATATTTATTTAGCTCACCTTTACAAAGGTCTGGAACTACTCAACTGGCTACAGAAACACTTTGAGCACAAACCATGCACACTATGTCTTGTTAAAATCATTAGTTTGGAAGCACCAAGTGTTCTGAAGAACAGAAAGCCCTTAAGGCAGTTTCTGAGTCACAGGCCCGGGGAATACTAGAACTGGGCAGGACTCCTTGAAGATCAAAGTACCAGGGCCTCCCCCTGGGTTTCACATGTGGGAACCACTGCTCTAAGTCAGTCAAATGCACATCATCACACGCAGGTGTGGGGGGTTCTCAGCTCATTTCAGTCCTGCAGGGCTACTTCTCAGTTTAGGAGTTGCTTTAATTTGTTTTTCACCCAATATGTGATCACCGTTCAAATTGAAACCCACCTTTGATGACAGACACAGATTGCCAAGGACAGCAAATACATTTTTAAAGAATCACTTACGCTGCTTGAAGACTTCAAGGGCCCGCTTCAGGGTGCTAAGAAAACAAGCATATATATAATTTCAGTTCTGGAAACTGGCTGTACAATCGTATTGTAATGCTCTGCTTGCTTCTCTCTGCCCACATCTTCACTTACAGCCCACAGACTAATCTTTGCCTGTGAGCTTAAGAAGACAGCAACAGATCAAAACCTCTTCAGTCCAGTCTCCTCTTTCTTACTCTCTCAACAGCAGGCACAAGTATCATAAATTCTTCACTGTCCACCTGGGTAGAGCAAGAAGCCAAAAGTCTTTATGCTTCATTTCTCCCAGTGATAATATAGGAGTTATGGTCCCTTTCTCATAAGAAAATCAGTCACTCTTTAAAGTATGGTAATTAGAAATATGGATACAAGCTAATACAGGAAGAATTCAGATTCTGGCTCCTGATCACCTCCTTTTCCATCCATTCCTCAGTCATCACATACTTATCGAGCATAAACTATGGGCCAGGCATTGTGTCAGATGTTGGTGATTCAATAGTATAAGACGGACATCATCCCAGACCTGAGTCTAATGGAGGAGACAGATGTTAAACACATTGTGGTAGTGTTCTATTGATGAATAGCAAGCTACCAGAAATTTAGCAGCTTAGAACAGTACACAGTTACTATCTCAGTTTTGGTGGAGATTGTGACTCATTTTTCATACCTTCTCTCAATTCCCCTTCCTCTCTCTTATAGCCCCTTACTCCTCCTCCCTCACGGCTCCCCCTGCCCAGGGTCTTAGTTCTTCCCCGTCCTACACATCCTTAAGTAAACCTCCTTCAGAGGTGACTTGGCCCCGGGAATTTTCTTGCTCATTGCCACCTTCATGGAAGCAGACCTCACTGGGTTTGCTCCAGCCACTCAAGTTGGAATGGGAGTCTGAATTCATGGTCCCCTAGCCACAAGAGCACAGGATGGTGGATCATTTTCTATATGTACGTATGTATGTAGCAAATTACGCTATTTTGCAAAGTAAACATCCTTGTATTTTCCAGCTGGCCCCTTCTTTTAGCTACCTCACTTTTCCCACTCTGTTTATTAATCCCAAAACAAAGAGTTCTTATTTCTCCCTCCCTTTTCTCACACAAATATTTCTAATTATTACAAACACATCAAGCAGAAAAATATAACTGCATATTCTCTATACACTTTCCCAATCTTATGATACAACTTTTCGAGGAATGCAATGTGCTAGAAAAGTGTCTATATCCAAACAAATGCACCAATGGTCCAGAAGAACAAATGAGCATCGCTGAAGAGCAAACTTATTTTGGAGTTAGTGAGAAAGAAAGATGGATATGGCAGCAGATAGAACTGCAAGTCTTTCCCTACAGTAAGTCGTAGAATTGAAAAGCCAGCCTTACAGATAAATAGTCTGTTCAGGGTCTAACATTTTTCTCCCACCCTAAATGACTACCTGAAGATCCACTAAAAGAGCACCCCCAATCTCCCCTTGGTTTGTCATTAGCTTTGTTGTCTCATGTCATCACTTCATTGCTATTCTTGTGTTCAGGACACGATGACAATCCAAGCATAGAATCAGAACCTTGGGGATGGTGCTCTGGCAGCGTTCATGCCCTCCTCTCCCTGGTGTTCTCCTTAATTGTAGGAGAAGCAAATATCCCACCACCCTTTTCATATGCCATTTGGCCCTAAACCCTAACAGGGCCCATCAGAAGCCGGAGTCTCTCAATGTGGCCAATGAGGTAAAAAAAAAATCCTGCCTAGTCCATGGATAAGCAATCATACCCTCTCATCTAGGGCACCTTCCTAAAGATCATCCTGGAGGTGACAAAAACAGAAGTCACCTAAATGGCCTTTCACTTCATCTTTGGAAACAAAGGCCCCAGGTCTCATATCCTGCTGCGTCTTCCTCTCTGAGTTATATTCTTCGAAGGAAAACTCATTGGCTTTTGTCACAGAACAGAAGAGAACGGTGCTAGAGTCTCTCTATGAATTTACTAAGTTATAAATTAAATGTGTAAGAATATAAGAAATATCCTTTTGGATCAGACTCATCCTGTTAAATATTTTTCCAAGAAGCACCATGTGAGAGAATACGACTGTCTTCCATCACATCACCTCTAGAGTTCCTGGATATCTTCCCAAACCGCTTATGCTTTCTTCATAAATAAACAAGTTTTTTGGTCAACTGACCCACTAATCTTCCTTGAAATTATCTAAACTCTCCTTGAATGATAATGAAACTTCTCTAAGTCTATGAAGCTTTGACCTTTGAACATGTAAATGTGTTTTATATATTCAAAAAATAAAACTAAATCAAACACGGAAAAGAAAACAATGCTTAAAATTTAAAACAAACTCAAATAAGTAAACTTAACTATGTATGAAATTGTTTACCTAATCACACAGAGAAAATAAATTTTTCAAGTGACCTTAGAACACAGTATTCTTAGTGGGATACATTTCAATATCAAAAGGAACTACAAAGAAATGTTAAATTTCATTCAAAAGTTTTATTGTTAATAGCAATATTGATATTGTTATTTCAAAACATTTTAATATATATGGTCATATAAAGTAAATAACTGTGCTAATGTTGTCAGGAACCAAGATTTTCAGTGTGAGAAAATAAATATAATCAATACAATAAAATTAAAGAAGTTAAGTAAAACCCTGTAAAATTAAATTAGAATTGGAAATACCAATATGAACTCATGCTTTTAAAATCTGTCCCCTGAAAGGGCCTAGAAATAGTGACATCTCTGTGACAACGACCAAAGTGAGAGCCCAGAGTTTCATCTCTAACTATGATTTATGATTAATCATTAAAAGGAATCAGATATACTTGCAGAAACAGTTGATTCCAGTTTTAAATTTTAAATGTTTAAGCATTTTCACAAAAAATTCTATGATGAAAATGTGGCAAATGTGAATTTTTGTTAAATCTAAGTGATGGGTGTATAGCTATTCTTCATGTTTATCTTTTTACTTTCCAGTGTGTTTTAAATTTTTCACTTAAACATCAAAACTAGAATAGAATATAATCAATAAACAAATTCTCCTTGTACTAATGTCCTATGGCTAAGGGTAACACATTTTTTAGGCTTAAGTGGGTTGGATGAAATTATTCTTCACCCTACTGGCCAACTGTCTGCCGAAGTGGTGGGGGCTCCTGGGAAGTATTAGCCAGCCTGCACACCAGAAAGAGACGTGGCACCTACTTGATCTCAGACTGTCCACATGGCTTCTTCCTGGAGAGGTTGAGCAGATCTTTGCCATATTTCTCTTCAATTGATGCCCTAGGGGGAACAGAAGAGAGGGTTATGAGTCCTGCTTAGGGCTGATTCTTACTTAATGCACACAGCACTCCCCTTGAAGGCAAAACTGCCCTTTTGACAATAGAAGCTCAGACAGAATTGTAAAAGCCCAATCCCTTCATCTCTAAGGTGGTCTGCTCCAGCTAGAAGCCCCTAGCATGGACATTCAGCAAAACCAAGCACAGCCCCCTGACTAGCACAGGCTAGTACATTACAGACTTCATTTTCAAAACCACGATCCAAGAAGATATAGATATATTTTTTTAAACAGTGGAATACGAGATATTTCCATCAAATGCCCTCCTGAGGCCCAGCCCTTGTCCCATCCTTTCCAAAAGTCTCCTTTCACCATCCTGCAGAGTGCCTCATTCACAGCCAATTCAAATGCACAGCTAACCTGCACTGAAGAGGGGAATTTCAGCATATAACCTCTGCAGCTGGCATGTCTCACAAAAGCAACTGATCTTTACTCAAGGCGGCACGGGTCTGTCTAAAGCACTGATCTTCCCCTAGATGCCCCTTCCTCTCCCCATTGTCCTTTGTCACCATCTCCACTTTGTGTCC
This sequence comes from Equus quagga, assembly GCF_021613505.1. Lineage (NCBI taxonomy): Eukaryota > Metazoa > Chordata > Mammalia > Perissodactyla > Equidae > Equus > Equus quagga. Next base: position 28,984,848 of record NC_060275.1, on the reverse strand, counting down.
CAGCCACAGCTTCATCTAAATCATACTATCCACTTATGGGGCTTTAGGCTTATCTACTCCACTTTCTTTCTTCAAATTTAAAAAAGTATACAAGTCATAAATGAATACATTCTCACTGCAAAAGATTCAAATAACACAAAGTAATATGGAATAAAACAGGGGAGTCTTCCTTCAGGCTCCTCCCCAACTGTGCCTCTGTCCCCCAGGGGTAGCCACCATTAAGCTTGGTATGTATCTTTCCAGTCCTTTCTCTCTGCATTTACATACCTATATTTCATCTATACACATATACGTAACTTTTTATGGTTACATGATTGAGATCATACTATTGTTCGCTGATCTGTTTTCCACCTAGTAATACATTGTATAGAACTTTCCTTATCAGTACATACAGATCCACCATGTTCATAAACTGGAGTTTTCCATAGTTCAGAGTCCTCCTATTTGTTTTGTTTTTTACTACCACCAAAAAAAGCTAAATGAACATCCTTAGACAGATGTTCACGGGCATCTCTGAGAGTGTTTCTCTAGGATAGAACATCTAAGAAAGTGGATTTACTAGATCAGAGGGATATGTGTTTTAAATTTTGGAGAATAGTGCCAAATTTCCCTCCAAAAAAGCTTTCTCAATTTATACTCCACCAAAAGTATATAGCTCCCATTCCCAGAAATGCTCCCCCACACTGGATATTAACAATATTTTTTAATTGTTACCACTCTGGGGAAAGAGGTAAAAAAAAAAAAAAAAAGAATCTCTCATTTTAATTTGCATTTTCCTGATTTCTAGTGTGTTTATTGGGCATTTGTATTTCTTCTATAAGTTACCTGTTCATTTCACCCCAACATTTTAACTGTCTTTGACCTTTTTCCTATTAATCATTAGTTCTTTATATAATACGAATATTAATATATATTCTTACATATGTTACAAAGTTTCTCCCATTCTGTCATTTGCCTTTTCTAAATAATGACTTTATCCATTTTATTAAAATGATACATGCTCATTCCTCAAAAAATAAGCAAAAAGAAAAATACAAAGAAGAAAGCAACAAACTGTCCAAAATTCCACTAACTAAAAATAATTAGTATTAACATTTGGTGATGATCGTAATGGATATTTGTTTATGCAGGTACGCTGATAGGATGGATGGACAGATAAATAAGGCATAACTAATTTTAAAAGAATGAGACCATACTCTACACGCTTTTTTAAAAATAGAGTATTAAGCCTGATTTTATTTGAATTTCACAGAAGAAAAGGAAACCGAAATGAAGCTGAAGGAATTGCTGAATTTCAAATAATTGTTTCTTTGCCACAGCCAAAATTAATTCCAAAAAGAGCCTTCTGAGATTAAAGAAACAGTTTGTGAAAATAATTAAGAGGATTGAGACATTAAAATATTTTAACTACTTGTTTCAGGGTTAGACAGTTTGAGATGTTTGACAGCACCCTGTGAAGGGGGAGACGATGAGCCCTACGCACGTCCACCGCCTTCTCGACATGGTTATTTTTACTTCATTTGCATTTATAACACACTCTGATCTCCAATCATAATTCCCCCAGTTGTTTAGTCTTAGCTATTTAATAAAATGGATTAGATGCTCACTACCAGTCCTGTTACCATAGCTTCTCCATCCCCAAGATTTGATTTTGGTTCCTTTTTTGGTTGGCTGAATTTCATCACTTTGTGATCTTTTGCCAACATGGCTCTGGGTGTGTGTGTGTGGAGGGGGGGTAGTCAATATTTCCTGAGTTCTTTCATATTTGAGACCATTTATCTGTGGCCTTTATATTTGAGTGACAACTTTGTTGGTATAATGAATGTTCTTAAACTTTCTCTCAGAACGCTGCTGAACTTGTTCCGTTGGCTTCTGTCTTTACAGAGAAGCCTGAGGCCATCCTGCTTCCCCCTAGCCCATTCCTGGATAGGCAACTTGTTTTTTTCCTTCCTGGATAGTTGAAGAATTCTTTCTCTAATTCAATAACTTAACCAGGATGTGGGTTTTGTTTTGAGGAAGATTAGCCCTAAGCCAACATCTGCCACCAATCCTCCTCTTTTTGCTGAGGAAGACTGGCCTGAGCTAACATCCATGCCCATCTTCCTCTACTTTATATGTGGGATGGCTGCCACAGCATGGGGTGCCAAGCGGTGCTATGTCCATACCCGGGATCTGAACTGGCGAACCCCAGGCTGCCAAAGCGGAATGTGTGAACTTAACTGCTGCACCAAAGGGCCGGCCCCAAGATGTATGTTAATGTTGATTCTTAAATAATCATAATCAATATTGATTACTGTGTATCAATGTTTCCTGGTTTATAGTGTGCCCTTCAGATCTATTTAGTTCATTTCATGAAATCTTCCTGGCTTATATCTCTGAATACTCATACTGTTCCCTTTGGTAAATTTTCTACTTGGGATCAGTTACCCAGATGTTGGATTGTCTTTGTCTATCTGTTTTTGACTTATCGGCACTTGTTCTTTTGCTGTTTTTGACTTCATACCTCTCTCCCTTCCTTTCTGCTTTCTTCCTTCCCTCCATCCCTCCTTGTTTGGCTGAGGTACTTTTGCATGGCTGTTGCATCACTGGGTTCATCTTGCTCCTGTTACTGTGGGCAGCCCTATCTATTTGCTCTGAGACCACATAAGTAAATTCTCTTTCAGGCCCTTCTGACCTTATATAGTACTTCCCCTCAGTACTACAGTTTGAGCAAGAACCCTGTTTTTTCCTGGGCCTCTATTCTTAGATTCTATTTCTAAAGTTTTGCCAGCTCCTGATAATTTAAAGTCAAACACATCTAAAACTGATTCTAGTTGTAAGAAAAGATACATCTTAACTTCCTAGAAACTATTTCTCCCTTTCTGAATCCCTGGTCACTATATCTATATAAAAATTTATGATACTCTATAATGAACATTTAATATTTTTACATGTAAAAAGATGTTAAGGCCATTTTCATTAAAAATATATATATACATATATATTTAAAACGTGCATGTATTTTATCCTTTCAGAATTATATCCATTAAGATTTCTTGATAATATTTTGTGGTTTCCAGGAAGAGAAGTTACTCAATCCCGTCCTTTATATCTATATTTTTTTTTTTTTGGAGGAAGATTAGCCCTGAGCTAACATCTGCTGCTGCCAATCCTCCTCCTTTTGCTGAGGAAGACGGGCCCTGAGCTAACATCCATGCCCATCTTCCTCTACTTTATATGTGGGATGCCTGCCACAGCATGGCTTGCCATGTGGTGCCATGTCCACACCCGGGATCCGAACCTGCAAACCCCGGGCCGACAAAGCTGAAAGTGCGAATTTAACCGCAGCGCCACTGGGCCAGCCCCGCAATCCCATCCTTTAACATTAAGGCTTCGTGAATCTGAACACACCATAGGCAGCATCTGATCCCCGTGGAAAGTCCTAGTACCTGGTAAGTAGTGAGTTCCACAATCATGTGCTCTTTGGAGAAAAGAAGGAGCTTTAACGGATGTGAAACTACAGCCACATCCTCATGAAATCGGGGAAACAACCAAAAGATTGAGAAGGTGTTTCCCCAGCAAATGGGAAGCAGTGGAGTCCAGGGGTCTACAGCCACCGAAGGAATCACCAGAACTTTGCAAAAATCACCCTTGAGTGGGTAAGCCTTTACCTAGATCACCCTCCTACCATCTATCCAAATTTTCCCTCTCATCTGTTCATCAACTTGTCATTTATTGAACATCCCCTATGTGCCATGCCTCATACTAGGAGAACACAGAGAGGACTAAAATATGAGACCTGCCTGGAAGAGCTCATAACCTGGTGCGGAAGCCAGATATAAACCAATACTTTAGTTTACTACCACATAACAAGAACCATAATGGAAATGTACAACATCGTACAGTATAGAAACAGAAAAGGGAACACGACTCCTCTTAGCACTTAGCTGGCTATGCTTTCTTCACAAAGCCTTCCTTGAAACTCCAGCTCACTTTTACCTCTCCCCTACTCAAATTCCCAGACCAGGAATAACCTATGTGCCATTTCCCCCCAATGACGCACAGCAACCATGGTCACATTTGGCCTTTCTATCAGGCCTGAAAGCAGCCTCGGGATGATTCTCAACACGGTGCTCCAGGCAGCCCCAAAGTCAGAGTGGGTGTATAAGATGAAATCTTTTGCTATAAAATCTGACACAAATATTGTCCTCCTTCCTGCTGTATATGCCAACCACAGCACCTCAAGTGAATTACAAATTCCTTCAGAAGAACCACGATGTTAGATCCAGAAGGGATCTTACAGAACATCTAATACAACCCTTTCATTTTACAGAGAAGGAAACTGACACCAAGAAGGGTGTAGGCCCTTGATTAATATCACCACTGGCTACTGAGGAAAGAAGACCCAGGTGTCCGGACTCTCATCCCAGAACTCTACTTCCTTTGTAGGTCTCAGCTTCCAGCCCATTCCATTGGCTACATGTTATGGGTTGAATTGCGTGTCCCGCCCTCCCCACAGAAAGATATGTTGAAGTCCTAACCCCCAATATCTCAGAATACGAGGTTATTTGGAAATTGGGTCATTGCAGATTTCATTAGTTGAGGTTACCGCAGAGAAGGATGGGCCCTGAATCCAATGTGACTGGTGTCCTTAGAAGAAGATGATGTGAAGACACAGGAGAAGAATGCCGCGTGACAAGGGAAGAAGAGATTGGAGTCAGCCGCTGCAAACCAAGCAACGCCAAAGATTGCCAGCAACGCTGGAAGCTGAGAAAGACACGGAGCAGTCTCTCCTAGAGTCCTCATGAGAGCATGACCCCACAGACATCCTGCTTTTGGACGTCTGACCTCCAGAACTGTGCAAGAATAAATTTCTGTTCTTTTAAGCCACCCCGTTTGTGGCAATTGGTTACAGCAGCCACAGGAAACTCACGCAGTACACAACGGCTTGCAGGTAACTTCACCACAGGGTGCAAATGTCTAAGGGAATCTGTCATTCCCACCCTGGCAATCTGTCATTCTTAAGCCCATCCTGAGAGACAGCTGACCCACACAGTGAGGATCCCAGAATGAGAGCTGTAACAGGGCAGGTTGACCTCTCCCTAAAAAGGAGCAATAGGATGTATGGAGCTCATAGGAAGAGCACAAAGTCCCAAGAGGGGGCTGGGACTGTAGCCTCTAAACTACGTGTGGTACAGAATTCCAGCTGCAAAGGGGTTCCACAAACACAGTTCCCTCCTCTCTACTTAGGATCGTGTTGCAACACACTTAAGACAGCTGACATGGCCACCAGGTTCCTGGTGAAAGCCCCTTTCAGAGAATATACCCAGCCTTCTTAGGAGACCATTAAGTAAAGTGCAAAAACCATTAGAAATGGGGCTAACAAAAGTCCTGGCTCCATACTTACTGCTTTTGTAATCTTGGCCAAGCCATTTAAACCCCACTAAACCTCAGTTTTCTCATCTGTAAAATGGAATTAATGATATATTCCCTACCTACCTTCTAGGCTTAATATAACAATATCAGTAACAGGTACCATTTACCCACCACTTACCGTGTGTCAGGAACTGTACCAGGCATATTGAAGTGGTTAACAGCACAGATTCCAGAGGCCAACTTTCCTAGGTCTGAAATCAGATCTATCCCTTAGTACCTGTCTGACCTTAGGCAAGTTACATAACCTCTCTGTACCTCAGTTTGTTCAATTGTAGAATAAGGATGATAAAACTTGCCATATAAGGTTATTATGAGAAATAAATGAGAATATATACTTAAAATACATGGCAGCTTGTGTCTAGTAAGCCTTCAATAAATGGAAGTTATTGATATAATCTCATTTCATCACCCCTAGCTACTCTCTGCGGTATGATAATCCTCATTTTTATACTTCTCATTTCCTGCTTATATCAGGAGCTCAGTATGTAATGTCCGGCCCCACCTGGGGTCCTAGGGGTGGGGGAGTCCATGGGCTTGGGCTACCAGGAACAAGATAGGTTCATTTTAATTGTTAACCAATAGACAACCTCAGAATGGAGTGCTATGTAGTGCTTTAAATGCTTCCATTTAAAGAAAAAAAGGAGAGTGACATCACCAAGGCAGCAACATAGGTTGCTCCTGAATTCACCACCCCTCACAAGAAGAACAACCAACACCTATTTAAGAACAAGACACCACAAGAGACTCCTAGAACACAGGGGTGAGGCTGAATCAACCCCCATACCACAGAGACCAAAACAGACTGCATTAGAGGGACGGATGTTAGCTGAACCCATTCTGGTAATCATTTCACAATATATGTAAATCAAACCATCATGCTGTATGCCTTAAATTTATACAGTGCTGTATGCCAATTATTTCTCAATAAAACAGGGGAAAAAACCATAAGTATACATAAAGGTCGAAAAGTAAAGAACGAATAAAAAGATATATGATGAAAACAACAAAAGACAAAAAAGAAGAAGAGGAAAATTTGACCTGTACTACGAAGGATGAGGAGAATTCACTTAGGCATCAAGGAGAAAGGAGGGACATTCCAAGTGGGGGAAAGATGTGGAGGCAGAGACAGCCAACGCAGGCTCACTAATCAACCTGTCTGGCTGGAATAGAGAGAGCGGGTGTCATGCGTGTGAATGTATGAAACAGAAAGAAAAGGGAGGGAGAGACCGTCTCTGTGCTGGGAACAAGTCCATCCTCCCAGAAAATCACCTGCCCTTATGCCCAGAGTTGATGAGTCATAAACACAGGGTCTGTGTGAGGCACCCTGGAGCTGGTCTGGATTCTGTCACTTTGTAGATTCCCATGGAAAATTACTTACCCAACCTCATTTAAAAAGCTACACTTTCAAGCAAAGAAAATGGAAATAATACTAGCTCATGCAACTGATGTGTGTCATAGGAGAATATTTCTAAGGGGTGTGTCAACCTCAATGTTACAGTCATAGACATCCTAAACTCCCAGCATTGCACATGGCATGTGCTCAGTATGTGGTGATTATCATGTAGCTATTCAGACATTGCTTGTGGTATCATCATCTATCTCATCATTATGCCATTCCAGCTGACAGAAGGGTAAACTAGGCACGTTTACAATTTACTGACGGATTGTTTGTTACTCTGTTTTGTTACCTACTTGCTGTGTTACAATAAGTCATCTAGGACTTACTGGGGACTAAGGAGCTACAGGGCACGCGCTGAGACACGGCCCAGGACTCAGCGATACAGATGCAGGAGGGCAGCATTCCACCCACTCCAGAGCAGCGCATGACACTACGCCGTGCATTTGGGTGATTGTTCCGTCCATCCTCCAGGGAGTGTAGATGGATTTACTGCAATCCATCTGGGTATGACCAATCAATTCAATGGGTTATGACCACAGGTTTTAATTAAATAGAATAGAATGAAATGAAATACTAGGGTAGTAAAATTTTATTAAACTTTTGTTTTATGCATGTGTGCACTGGGTAGCAGTGTAAAATGTATTTCTTACTGAGGGTTACATTCAAAAAGATGTGGACACCACTGCTCCATTGTGTCAGGGGACCCTTGGACAGTCCTGCCTGGGCAGTGGAAGCTTTGGCCATTAGCCAACACCTCCTTCATGGATGGAAATGGTAAGGCTATTTCTTTCCCAGGAGAAAATTTAAAAGCCCTAGGTGGGGGAGGAGCATAAAAAGCAAGGGGTGTTCTGCGATCTCTACATCCTGCATAGTCGTGAAACTCTCGTTTGCTCACTCCTTTGTCAGAGCTCTGCTGACGTAAGGGGGAGGGCCACCTCCAGTGCCCATCAAGGGAATGGAAAGTCGTCACTTGGTGTCACTGCTGTCAACCAGCTCGGGTAGATGGGGGAGGCTGTCCCCTCAAAGGGGGCACAGTGGCCAGCCCCATGGAGCCTGCCAGTGAGCAGACCTCTCTCTGTCCACCCCACCTGGCCACACAGTGTGCCAGTGCTCCAACTCCCCCTGGAACTTTGACACAGTTCCAGAGGGAGCCCTCGCCATGTGAGAGTGGGCAACCAGGGTGAGCTTGACGTTACCTGATGTTCTCGTGAGTCGAAAATACACACCTGATCAAAAACGCTTTGATGTCTGTGTCTCCAAGTTATGAATCTCTCACTCACTCACTTACAAACAGAAACTGTTAATTCATTTGGGTCCTGGCAATGTCCTCCATCTCTGGCCAAAAATCCCCCTAAAGTGCCCCTTCATCCAGAATCACTAGGAAATGGAATATTCCAGGCAAATAAGATTTTCCACACAACTAACTTATCTCATTAAGCATAGAATTGAGAAAAAAAAATCTTATCCATGAAAAAAACAAAAGAGTGGCTGGCCCTGTGGCCTAGTGGTTAAGTTCTGTGCTTTGGCAGCCCAGGTTCGCAGGTTCAGTTCCAGGGCACAGACCTACACCACTCGTCAGCCACACTGTGGCAGCAACCCACATATAAAATAGAGGAAGAGTGGCACAAATGTTAGCTCAGTGTGAATCTTCCTTACCAAAAAAAAGAAAAGAAAAAGATCCTCTAAACCCTGTCAGTCCCCCACTCCCCGAGGCCACGACGCCCACTGCCCTCTAGAGTGCCATGATCTGCCCCTCATCTTTCTCACTGCTTCCTCCCCGCAGTGGTCTCTGAATCAGGCTCTGCCTCCCACCTACCACATGGGTCATGCTCATTCCCATCTCCAAGCTTGCTGTTCCCTCACACATACCTGGATACTCCTCCACCTATTAAATCCACCCCACCCTCCCAGGGCCTCCTGAAGGACCCCCTCCTGTATGTAGCTGCCCCCCCCCTTTTTTTTTGCCAGCCCTACACAATTTCCCCTCTCCCATGAGGTCTTTCAGTGTTATTCATATCATATAACTTAGTAATTTTTTTCTTTTTTTTTTTTTGAGGAAGATTAGCCCTGAGCTAACATCTGCTGCCAATCCTCCTCTTTTTTTTGCTGAGGAAGGCTGGCCCTGAGCTAACATCTGTGCCCATCTTCCTCTACTTTATATGTGGGACACCTACCACAGCATGGCTTGACAAGTGGTGCCGTGTCCGCCCCCGGGATCCGAACTGGCGAACCCCGGGCTGCCGAAGCGGAACGTGTGCACTTAACTGCTGCGCCACCAGGCCAGAACCTTAGGACAGAGATATCATTTACTTCTTGGTTATCATTCCATAACCTACAACAGAGGGTCTTGTGAACCGTTAAAAACAAACAAAAAGTAGTAAATTGTTCTTTGCTCGTGTGGGAGCATTTTGTCCTCCCCGCTGTCTTCAGAGAGGAACAGCATGTACCTTTCTTTTAAAAAGTCTTCAAACTCTTTGCAGTTCTTGCGGCCGTTGTTCAGATGCTGGATGATGCTGTCGTAGCCAACGGTGCTGAGGATGTCTGAACACTGTTGAAAAAAACAACACTGTGTCAGACCAGGAACGGCAATGACAGCAGCCTCGAGGCCTGAAGAGTGGGCACGGGGGAAGCCAGCAATGGGAAGTTTCCGAAACACTTTACCTCCGAGACATGTGTGACCAAAAAGAGCAAAATAGAAGAAGTAAGGGTGTATGTAGCTGTGGGAGAGTTTTTCAAATTATGAAACTGAAGGGCCACAAAACAGGAAGGAAGTGACAGAGTATTGAGAGGCACATGGATGAGGGAGCTGGCCGGGCTCAGGTCCCTCTCTGGGCCCCCACCCATGCCCAAAGGTAGGCCAGGGCAGGGAGCAGGAAGTGGACACCCACCCCAGCCTTCGGCAGAGTGCTCCTTCATCCCGATGAGCTGAGCGGAGACTCACTCACGCCACAGGTCCATTTTAACCAGGGCTATACAATTTTCCCTTTGTCCTTAGACTTGTCCCAGAGCTGACCTCCCTTCCCACAGGGTATGGCTGCAAAGGGCAAGCAGCTCTGAGCCATGAGCCAGGCCCAGGAGTGGGAGTAAAGGGCTGGCTTCCCCCCCACCCCGCCGGGGACCAGGAAGGGGAGCCCAGCAGCCAGCATGCTCTGTATGGTCCCTGGCCCCAATTTGGGGAAAAGGAGTTTTTTAAAATTTTGTTTTTTCACATTTTATTCTACTGTGTGCTCTGAGGTTGGAGGAAGCTGGCTAAGTCTCCTAAAGCAGTAGCCCCCCTCATCCCCCAACCCCCCGCCAGGCAGTACATTTTAAAAGTCAAAGTCGCCACAGCAACCCAAACCAATAGATCAGGGGCTCTAAGGAATATCAAAGTGTCCCCTACTGAGGCTGGTTCCCCAGTTTCTACTCCCAAATGCGTACAGGAGATCGCCCGATTCAGGCGCCAGTCCCTTAGGGAGGTGGTAAGGCTGCCTAGGAGTGTGCCCTGGGGAGCTCTAAACTCCCCCACCCCCAGCCCAGCCAGTGGATTATCCCTTCCCCGCACCCAGTCTGCAGAGGGAGGGTCGACTCTGCCGTTGGCTGGGGGCGGGGGACTCCTGAAGACACCTCTCCACCCAGCGCTGGACACTGGAGAAGCAGAAGTCCTCTGTTCCACTTGCTGCCACTCGATGACCTGGCAGAGCAGATCCAGCACATCCAGGGCCTAAGGCTGATTTCAGCATGGCCTTTGGAAACTTAACCGGCCATAACTCACACGGCATTTTTTAAAAAGGGTTATTATAAGTGCAACAAATTTTACACATGGGCACATAAATAAATCTAAGTTAGAAACACATTTAATTCTATGGTTCTGGCTGTTGTTTGAGCTTAGATGGAGGCCTTGGGATGCATAAAGAAACAGCCTCCGCCAAAGCTTCATTTCTCCACCCACTCCATCCATACACGCTCTTCCCTCTCAGCTAGGTGGGCTTCCTACTGCCCCCTGAAATGCAGCACTCAGGGCAACTCTGAGACGATGCTCACATTATCCCCTCCTAAATGCAAATCCAGCCTCTCCACCCCTAAGTTTTCTAGAAGCCTTCTCTCAGCTCCCCCTCCCCTGGCGTCTCAGAGCACACAGCTTCTGAGTGTGCTGTTGGGGACCCCCATGTGAGTAGCCTTGCTGGCTCAACTCTACTGCAAGTGCCCACAGCTTCTTCCAAGCCTTGGACCACGCTTGCACACCGTCCCCCTCAAAAAACTCTACTTTATATTATGCGCACCAAAGGGCTACAGTAAAATTCTGTAGGATGAAATGCCTGTTGTGTTCTCAGCCAGGTGTAGAAGAGCACAAGGAAAACAAAGACTTCTGAGTGAATGAATGAATGAATGGGTAGAAAGGGTCAATATCAAAGTTGGTTTGCACACAGAAGTGCTTTGCTCTTCCCAGAGAAAGACCCTTGGGTTCCATGTCTGATGACATTCATTCAGAAAAGGCAATTTCCTTTTTCTTAATTAAGGGTGTGAACAGAATTTGAGCCGGACAGGGAGGGTGGAGCTAGACCAGAGTTTACTGGAAACAAACCAGAACATCAGGCCTCCTGGCTGCCAGCCTTAAAAAAACAGAATTACTGCTTCAGGGGAGTGGCTGGTCTACAGAGAAACCAAGAAAGGAAATCCCCAAGAGAAAACAAAGAGTGTCCAAGGCCAAGTTCAAGCCTCCAGGTGGAGGATTTGGCCTAGAAACTCCTTCCTATGCTACTCAGAGAGCATGGGTGGGGAGCTCTGACAGGCAGAAATCAGAATAGGAGGGCCAAGCAGAAAAGAGGACTGCATGAGCACCAAGAGGGCAGCACAAATCTGCCAACAGAAGTGAGTGTGCCCAACCCATAACCCCAATATCCTCGGCTTGGTGATCAGAGCCCTCTACACAATATCCCAGACTTTTCTCCCTCTGCTTTTCCCACACTGGTCTCTTCCCTGTCCTCCAAATGGGCAGTGTACATTTCTACCCCAAGACCATTGCACAAGCTTTTCCCACAGTGGGAATGGCATCTCCTCCTCTTACCTCAAATCCTACTTCTGCTTCAGGGCTAGTTCATATCCCATTTCCTCTCTGAAGTCTTCCTCAAATAATTCACCCTATAGCCCCCTCTCCCACTTCTGGATGCCTGGAATATTAATGCCTATTCCTCTCATTTAGCTCTTATTGTATGTCATTTTGTATCATTATTTTGTATTTGTTATCAAAGTTAACACCTTTTAAAAAATTAGGTAACTTCTTAAAGGCTATCTGGATTATACCCAAACTTTTTTTTTTTTGAGGAAGGTTAGCTGCCAATCCTCTTCTTTTAGCTGAGGAAGACTGGCCCTGAGCTAACATCCATGCCCATCCTCCTCTACTCCGTAGGTGGGATGCCTACCACAGCATGGCTTGCCAAGCAGTGGCATGTCCGCACCCAGGATCCAAACCGGCAAACCCCGGGCTGCCAAAGTGGAATGTGGGCACTTAACCACTGTGCCACCAGGCTGGCCCTATACCCAACCTTTATCGCTCATATTGATGGTGCTGGAGAAATGTCTGTTAACTGTATACCAACTACAGACAAGGTAGTAAAAAGGTTACAAAGGCAGCAGAAGATAGAGTTCTTGCAACAGGGAGCCTGTCATTCATCTAGGGAGTCAGTAAAAGACACACCCATAAAACAAACGTGTATGCATAAGGAAAATTAGACACTAAACCAGCACATAAGACCATATACAAGAAATATATAATGAATGAGGCAGAAAAGAGAGAACAGGCTAGGGTCATCAGAAAAGAGAAGAAACAAGATTTAAATCGAGTCTTCAAAATGACTGAAATTCATAAGAGAAATTAGAAATATTTCAAACTGTGAAGAAAACAACACATCAACATTTGTGAGATGCAGCAAAATGGTGCTTATAGGGGAATTTATAGCTCTAAAATGTTTACATTAGAAAAGAAAAAAAGGGGGCGGCCACGTGGCCAAGTGGTTCAGTTTGCGCACTCTGCTTGAGCGGCCCAGGGTTTTGCCAGTTCGGATCCTGCGCGTGGACATGGCACCACTCATCAGGCCACGCTGAGGTGGCGTCCCACATGCGACAACTAGAAGGACTCACAACTAAAATATACAACTATCTACTCAGGAGATTTGGGGAGAAAAAGCAGAAAGAAAAGAAGATTGGCAACAGTTGTTAGCTCAGGTGCCAATCTTTAAAAAAAAAAAGAAAAAAGTTTTAAAATTACTGATCTAAGTTTTTACTTTATGGACCTAAGAAAAGAAGAACTAATTAAATTCGTAGTAAGCAGAAGGAAGGAAATAAAAATAGTGGAACACAATGAAATAGAAATAGACAAACAATAGAGAAAATTAATGAAATCAAAAGTTAGTCCTTTGAAGATAAACAAACACACGAACAGAGAGAACAACTTAGTGGTTACCAGCGGGGAAGGGGGTTGGGGGTGAGCATAAGAGGTGAAGGGGTACATTTATACGGTGACTGACACATAATGAGGTACAACTGAAAGTTCACAATTTATAAACTGTTATGACCTCAATGAAAAAAAAGAGAAGATGAAAAAGAAAAACAAGTCCTTTGAAAAGTGTAATAAAAGCGGTAAACCCATAGTTAGGTTGATCAAAAAACAAGAGAGAGAGAAAGAAACAGCACGAATTGCCAAAGTCCTGCATCTGACAAAGGGCATCTACAAAAAACCTGCAGCCAACAATCCACTTAGTGGTGAAAGACTGAACTCTTTCCACCTGATAAAGAGGAAACAAAGCAAGAAATAAGGCAAGAAAAAGAAATTAAAGAGCATACATATTGGAAAGGAAAAAGTCAAACAGCCTTTATTTGCCGACAACATGATTGTGTGCATAGAAAATCCCAAGGAATTTACCAAAAAAATTACTAGAACTAATAAATAAATTTAACAAGGTTGCAGGATACAAGGTCAATATACAAAAATCAATTATATTTCTATATGCCAGCAGCAAAAAAATAAATAAGTAAACATCACTTACAGTTGTATAAAAGATACAAATATTTAGGAATAAACACTTAAGAGGTTATACAAGATTTCTTCACTGAAAATCACAGTGCATTGCTGAAAGAAATGAAAGAATACCTCGATAAAGGCAGATTTCTACCATGTTTGTGGATTGAAAGAGTAAATATTGTTAAAATGTCAGTTTTCTCCAAGTTGATCTATAGGTTCAATGCAATCTCATCAAAACCCCAAAAGTCTTTTCTGTAGAAATTTGCAAGTTAGCCTAAAATGTATGTAGAATTACAAAGGACCTAGAACAGGTAAAAAAACAAAAATTTAAGAAGAACAAAGCTGGAGAATTCACATCACCTGACTTTAAAATTTTCTATGAAGTTTTAGTAATCAAAACAGTATGGTACTGATCTGAAGATAGACAAATAGATCAAAGGAACAGAACAGAATCCAGAAAGACTCACTCGCCAATTGACTTTCAACAAAAGCATCAAAGCTATTCAATGGGGAAATGACAGTCTTTTCAACCAATGGTCCTGGAACAACAGCATAAACCTCTGGGAGAAAAGAGCCTCTATTCATTCCTCACATTAGACACAAAAAATTAATTTGAGATGGATCACAGACTCAAATTTAAAACTTAAATATAAAGTTTTCGGAAGAAAACATAGGAAAATACCTTTGACACCTTGAGATAGGAAAAAATTTCTTAAAGAAGACAGAATAAACAGGAACTACAAACGAAAAAACTGAAAAATTGGACCTCATCAGAATTAAAAACCTGTGCTCATCAAAAGAGATCGTTAAGAAAATTAAATGACAAGCCACAGGCTGGGAGAAAATATTCACAACACATATGTCTGTCAAAGGACTTGTATCCAGAATATATAAATAACTCCAACAAATTAATAGTCAAAATATAAGCAACCCAATAAAAACTGGGCGTAATACTTGAACTTCATAAACATTTCATAAAAAGACACTTCATAAAAGATATTCCTTTGGCCAAAAAGTTCATGAAAAGTTGCTCAACATCACAGGGAAATTCAAATTAAAGTCACAGTGATAGCTACTTCATGCCCACTAGAACAGCTAAAATAAAAAAGTCAACATTGGACGTAGGCAAAGATGTTGAACTATCAGAGCTCTCACACATTGCTGACGGGAATGTAAAAATGGTACAATAGCTTGGAGAAACACTGATTTCTCAAAAAGCTAACCATACACATAGCTTATGACCCAAAGTTCTATTCCTAAGTATTTACCCAAGTGAAATGAAAACATACATCCACAAAAAGACTTGTACAAGAATGTTCACAGGAGCTTTATTCACAATCACGAAAAACTGGAAACAACCCAAATGTTTAACAATGGATGAATGATAAACAATTTGTGGTATATTCGTACAACGGAATACTACATAGCAATGAAAAGGGAGGAACTACCGATTAAGAAACAACACAGATGAATCTCAAACACATGCCAGTGAAAGATGCTAGACACAAAAAGTATTTACTGTATGATTCCATTTGTATGAAGTTCTAAGACAGGCAAGCAGTTCTAGGACTTGTTTCTATGGTAAAAGAAATAAGAATAGTGATTGCCTAAGTCAGAGGAAAGATTGAGGGTGGACCAGGAAGAGCCATGAGGGAAATTCCTGGACTATGGAAATGCGTACACCCATATGACCCACATTCCTATCAAAATCTTTCTACAGAGCTATGGGTTGTACAGGTATACGCAGTTTTCAAAATTCATGGATCTGTGCATTTCATCTTATGTAAATTACACCTCAAAAAAATTAAAAGGCCAAAAATCTTTATTAGGATTCAGAGAAGTAATGGGAGGGAGGCAGTCAATAGAAGGAATAGAGCCTTGGAAATGGATCTGGTCTGGGAGTCCTGGGTGAGGCAGGGAGATGAAAAAGAAGGGAGAGCAGATCCAAGTACCCAGAAGTTTTAATCAACAGATTAGTACTTTAACCTTAAAGTTACTTAAATTTTTTTTTTAGATAAAACATTTGCCAAATCTAGCAGGGAGAACCTGTGTGCCACACCCAGCAGATGTGTTAACCAAAGAATAATAAAAACAGCCTTGTCGTGAGCACTCCAGCAGGCAGTCCAGATCGTGGTGGTGTGGGTTCAGAGAAGGAGGAAGTCTTTGTGGGCTGCATGGCGGAGGGCAACTTCACCACCTGCCCGCTCCCCTAGCCCAGCTCTAACGCTCGATCTGCTTTCACTCACTCAGTCCAAGAACATGTACCCCTCCTTCCTGCCCAGCCCTGAGCCTCACGCTGCAGGGGCCTCTGAGAACGTGTTTCCAGACTCCTTTCCACCACATGGCCTCTGGGCAGAAGATGAAGAGGCAGAGGAGAAGCAAAGAGTACCTCCAGCCTCCAAAGCCACCATCGGGGTCACAGATGCTGCTGCCAGAGCACGCCCACATCTGGTTCTGTGCTGCCTCTCACGCCCATCCTATCAGGGTGTCTGCTACACAGTTTCTCTAAACGTGGGCTCCAAGGATGGCCTGTACCAGAATCACCCGACAGCTTGGTAAACATGCAGCTCATCCTGGCGTCCTGCCCCAGACCTGCTGATTCTGACCCTGGGGTGGGGGATTCTCCAGTTTTACATTCCTTCCAAGTGTCTGTAATGCCATTTGAGAACTGCTGCCGTAGAAATTATAACAGACAAAAGCACAGGCTTGTTTCCTGCCTGGTGGAGTTGACTACACAAAGAAAGCAGGATATATGCACATGAAACTAGAGAACACAGCAGAACAGAGTGGTGACAGAACGACCATCAGGACAGGACAAAGGAGAAGAGTGCAAAGAAGACTCTCCTTGGTTTGCATTTCATTTTAAAACTTCCCATTTTGAGTAAAAAATGCAAAGTGGCATGGATGCCTTTTGGAAGCCCAGAGAGCCCCACTAGAATGGGGAGGAGGCCCCTGACTTTGCATTCCATACAAAGGCTGCATTTGTTTGTGCCCAGGCAGATGATGAATAAGTGTGTTGCACTTTGCATTAAAGGACCACAACACGTTCCATAAACACGGTGAGACAGCAACTATTTCCATTTTCCACAGCTGGAGGAAACAAGACACTAGGAAGAGAAGTTCTCCATATCACCGCCTCCAACCACAATGGAAGATTTTAACTCTCAACCAACAACATCCAAATCCCTGTTATTTATTAAGAGCTATACGGCAACAGCAGATCTGGGGTCAAGACCAAGGAGTTCACTTTCCCTCCCTGGGCTCGACCTTGATCTTTCTTTCCTCCTTTACTTTCCCACCTCTTTCACCCAAAGAGGTAAAACCAAATGGATCAAATTCACTTTATCTGCAAACATGGATTAATTATTATTAATTAATATTAATAATTAGATATAATGTACATTGAATACTTGTATTCCAAAGAGTATATCAAGTACTCTGCACGGAATATCTTGATTAATTCTTATAACGATCCTATGACATAGATATGATTATTATCTTCATTTTGTAGGACAGGAAAGTGAGGATCAAAGTGTGTACTTTTAAACCCCTCGACCACACAGCCTCTCTTATTGGAGGGCAAGGACCCTATCTAACTTGTTGTCAGTTAGTCCATTTCCCCACGGTTCAAAATGGGACACACTCAGGTTTTAACACCAGACTTGGGTATGAGTCCCAGTTCCACCAAGCACAAGCTAGGTGACCTTGAGCTAACACCTCAATCTCTCTTAGTGTTAATTTACTAGACTCTAAAATGGGGATTATTAGATAATGGGCTTTGAGTTTGTCAAATGCTTCCCATACTCAAGGAATTAAGGGAGACACATTTGAATTTTTCAAGACCGGGCCACATGAGCGAAAAAGCATATGTGTTTGGACCATGGGAATTTTTTCATTGAAAGCAGACAACAGTGAAATAAGTGTAGCCTATCAGCTATTCAAAAATAAGTATGTTGTCAACTGAAGAAGCAGCTGGAAAGGTGTCAGAGGTACCTCAGAGAGGGATATGGAAAGCACCGTTCTCAGCCGTGTTTTTCTAAGCCTAAAGTCAAAATCGCCACCATGGCTGTGTCCGTAACCTGCTCTTAAGCAATAACAGTGGGTCATAGAGGCAGGAATGGAACTCACCCTGGGTGCTGCTCCAACCTTGTTCTACATGCCCATTCTAGAAGCCCACAGTGTGCCCCTCACCTCCTACACCCTCACTCAGACATCCCCTGCTCTGTCCAGCCTGGATCCACACTCGACATTTTCACGTGTCTAAATGGCCCTCCGGTCAAGTCAGCAGGTCCATTAAAAAGGCAACGCCGCTCATTTGAAAATACGCTAAGTGAAAGTAAAACCTGGAGAAGCAATTGTGCAACGCAAAAACTCTGCATTCGAAAAAGAAAGACTAGGAGGATGTGCATGAGGATGTTGAAAGCAATTCTCTTCTTGGCACATTTCTGTATTTCCTAAATTTTCTACAATATACTCATATGACTTTTATAACCTCAAGTCTTTCTCCCTAACCTCCATCCCTGAAGGATGGCCAACTGAAGTCTCTCATCTCTCTCCTCTGTTCCCAGGCCCCACTAAAATAACAAACGATCCACAGCAACCACAGAAAATAGGGCAGGAGCCAGTGAGGAAGCTGGAGATTTGTAGGAATTTCTGTAATAAGAAAAGCAGATGGGACTAGATGCACAGAGCTCAGAAGCCAGTATTCCAACCCACACAAACTGTCCCAGCAAAGCACTAGAAAACCCCACATTCAAATCAGCAGGGGCTGAAATTGGAGCAGCCACGGGGAAGTGAGCAGGGTGTTTGCAGGACACCAGGAACCCCGCCAGGGCCCTGCCCGACTCGGGGTGGAAGCAGAACAGCTGATGCTGACATTTGCGCCAACGTCGCAGCTGGTGAGGACTCCACCCTGCAGCAGGCTCCTAGCAAGGACGTGGAGACCAGAACAACAAGCGGGTACTGGCCTAGGCGCTGTCAAAGCGTCCACAGTAAAAATCCGAGAGAATAAAGGTTCTGCATAGTTCTAGAGTCCTGGAAATGCCCTTCACTTCCAAGGTAACGCCTTTACCACTTTCTCACTCAAGAGAGAGGCAAAAACGTCAGAAGTTGTCATTATTTCCAGATGATATAAGTATCTACTTAGAAAACCAGAGATTATCAAGCGAAAAGCTAGGAACTGAAGGAAACATTTTTTAAAAAAGCAATAGCTTTCTTTTTTTTTGAGGAAGATTAGCCCTGAGCTAACATCTGCCACCAATCCTCCTTTTTTTGCCGAGGAAGATTGGCCCTGAGTTAACACCCATGCCCATCTTCTTCTACTTTATATGTGGGACACCTGCCACAGCATGGCTTGACAAGCTGTGCATAGGTCCGGACCTGGGATTCAAACCAGTGAACCCCGGGCCGCCAAAGCAGAAGGAGTGAACTTAAACACTGCACCACTGGGCCAGTTCCAGCAATAGCTTTCTTTTTTTTTTTTTTTTTAAAGATTTTATTTTTCTTTTTTCTCCCCAAAGCCCCCGGGGTATACATTTTTAGTTGTGGGTCCTTCATAGTTGTGGCATGTGGGACACCACCTCAGCATGGCCTGATGAGCGCTGCCATGTCCGGGCCCAGGATCCGAACTGCTGAAATCCTGGGCTGTCAAAGCAGAGCGCGTGAACTTAACCACTCGGCCATGGGGCCGGCCCCCCAGCAATAGCTTTCTTATATGTCAACGATAACCATTTACAAATGTAATTTAAAATACAAGATCCTATTCACCATGCTAACAAAACCTATAAAATACCTGGGAATAAGCCTTTTTGAATGAAAACTACAAAATATTACCCAAAAATACGGACAAAGAGCTCAATACATCTAGAAATACATCCTAGTACAAGATGGGAAAATCCAATATTGGAGAGATTCAATTCTCCTCAAGTAAATTTATCAAGTTAAAATAATTTCAATCAAAATCAAAGTCCTAATGGGGTTTCTTTTTAAATTTCATTCCATTCTAAAGCCCACCTCAAAAGAGTAGGTGAACTAAAATAGCTCATAAAATGTTGAAAAGATAAATAATGAGTGAGGACTTACCCTGGCATATAAAAACAGTATAAAGTAACCAAAATTTTTAAACGTATGTTACTGATATTGAGAATTGATAATCAGGTAAATAAAATACCAACAATAGTCCAGAAATGGCCTTATGTACATATGGGGATTTAATATATGATAAAGGAAGCATTCGAAAACAGAACACAAAGGATGGCTTATTCAATAAACGTTATTGTGACGATGACTATCTATTGCCAAAAATTAAATATAGAGAGTCCTTTCTAACATCATAGTCTAAAATAAATATCGGAAGAATGAAACGCCTAAATGTGGGAGTCATAAACATCTAAGAAGAAAATATAGAATGTAGATATTCTTTAAATATTGAGGCAAGAGATTTTTCTAAGTATGACTCCAAACAGGGAAGTCATAAAAGGAAAGACTAATGTATTAGCTTATTTGAAAAAGCTGTTTACCACAACTGACCTCTTTTGAGATAGAAAGCTTAAACAGATCAATTTCCACAGAAGAAAAAGAGAAAGTAGTCAAGGAGGAGAAAAAGCAACAGAACTGGGTGCTTTCACAAGAGAATGGAATTCTACCAAACCTTCAGGAAAAAAAAGATATTCCTAAGGTCAGCAAACTGATTGGAAAGGAAAGAACATGTCCTAATTCATTTTATAAAGCAAGTATAATACAGTACTTCAACCCGATAGAGTACAAAGAAGAAAGCTACAGACCAATACCACTTGTAAATATTAATCAAAAAGTGCCAATAAAATATTAGCAAAAATAATCCAATACCACATTAAGAAAAGACTACATCATGACTAAGTGGCATTTATTCCAGGAATGCAAAATTGGTTCAATATTAGGAAATTTATTAACCTAATAAACCACTTTAACAAACCTAAGGAGAAAAATCATGATTTTCTCCATAGTTGCCCATGGTAGGCTGAATAATGGACCCCAAACATATCCATGGACTCCATGAACTTTATCTTATATGGAAAAAGAGTCTTTACAGACATGATTAAGTTAAGGATATTGAATTGAGGAGAGTACCCTGGATTATCCGGGTGGGCTCTAAGTGCAATCATAAATGTTCTCATAAGAAGGAAGCAAAGGGAAATTTGACACAGAAGAGGAAAAGGCATGTGACCACGGAGGCAAGATTGGAGTGATGTGGCCACAAACCTAGAAATGCTGGCAGCCACCAGAAGCTGGAAAAGACAAGGGATGGATTCTCCCCTAGAGCCTCCAGATGGAGCGTGGCCCTGCCGACATCTTGGTTTTATCCCCATGAGACTGATTTTGGACTTTCGGCCTCCAGAACTGTGAGAGAATAAACATCTGCTGTTTTGGGCCACCAAGTTCGTAGTACTTTGTTATGGCAGCTACAGGAAAGGCCAAAGGCCAAAAACGTTTCGACAGTATTCAACTCCCACTCCTGATTTTAAAAGAAATTGAAGAAAATAGGAACTGATGGCACTTTCTTAAGATGATAAAATACATATATATACCTTGTGCCTAAAGCCGGTATCTTACTGCAAGGAAAAACACTAGAGGAATTTGCGTTAGGATAGGGAACGAGGCAAATATGCCCATATCTCCACTCCTTGCTACTGGAGGTATTAGCCACTGCAGTTTGAGAAGATAAATCGATTAGAGGCATACGAGTTGGAAAAGAAGTAAAACTCTCTCTACTTGCAGATGATAGAATACAAATGGAAAGATACTCTTCGGTTTGGGGTAGGGCGACGCACTATCATTAAAATGTCAACTCAGTTAATTTATAAATGTACTGCCCTCCCAACAAAAATACCAACAAGTTATTTTTTTATGTAGCTAAACAAAGTTCATATGGAAAACATAAAAATGTAAAAATAGCCAGGAAAATACCGAGAAAGAAAAGTTATGAGGGGAAGCCAGCCTTCCCAGACATTTGAACATACTATAAAGCCTCCATAATGAAAATAATGCTGTACTGTTGCATAAATAGTCAAACAGACCAGTGGAATGGAACATAAAGTCCAGAAATAGACCCAAGTACACACGGAAATTTAATATATGCTAAAGGGAGCGTCTCACATCAGTGGGGCAACAATGGACTTTTTCATAAGTGGGGCTGGGACAACTGTTAGCCGCTTAGAAAATGATAAAAATAGATCTAACCCCCATACCAGACACAAGAACAAATTCAAACTGGATCAGAGATTTAAATGTAAAATCACGAAACCATACAAGTACTAGAAGTAAACATTCCAAAATGTTTTCTAACTATGACTTAAAATACAAATGCAATAAAAAGAAAAGATTCATAAATTTGACCACCTAAAAATAAAAACTTTTTCGTGGCAAAGATAATAATAAATCACGTAAAAAGACAACCGACAAAGTAAGAAAAATATTGGCAACAAAATGACAGCTAAACAGCTAATATCCCTAATATATAAATAACTTTAAAATTGATGGAAAAGGACCCAAAAAATTGGCAAGAGATATAAACAGATGATTTACTCTCTGTGTATGTGTTCCTTAAATATATAGACAAATAAACAATATTACACAAAAAACACAAATGCAAATGAAAAATTAACTGAGATGCCGCTTCTCACCCATCAGAAGGGCAAAATGAACAAGCCTGGCAACACATTCTGTTGACAAGACTGTGGGAAACAGCCACTCTCATATATTGCTGGTGAGAATAAAAATTGGTTCAAACTGTAGGAGAGTGAATTCAACAATATCTAACCAAACCACACGTGATTTTACCTTTTGAACCAGCCATCCAACTTCTAATTTACCCTAAGACATACCTCCAAAAAGCCAAAATACACATGCACAGGTTATTCATTGCAGTACTGTCTGTAAACGCTCATACATAGGAGAGTGGTTGATAAACTATGGTGCATCCACACAAAGGAGTTCTATGCACCTAAAAGAAATAATGAGGTATGATATAGAGAGATTTTCAGTCAATATTTTAAAGTGAAAAAAGCAAAGGGCTGCAGTTTGGCCATGAGGTCTGGAAACATAGACATATATAATATTGATTTATTGCTACTACATTACAAAATGTGTTCAATGATATCATATGATGTGTTCAGCCTGTTGTCCTAGATTAGCACAGCAGTGACTAAAGTATTATGCAAAACTGCTATGGGCATGGCTCATTAATGCAGCACTTCTGTCATCCGCTGCACGTGCATCTGTGATACATTACTTCCAGGGATTCAAGTTTCTGATTTTCATTGAATAAACCTATGCCATCAGCATAGCCCAAAAGTAATCAAGGAGGTTCAGGTCTGAAAAAATGAAACAATAACACTCACATGTTTCCAGACTTTGTGGTTATTCTGTATAGGATACCACCTTTTGTAGATGAAAAGAAAATGAGAATATATATATGTATCTGCTCGTTTGTACAAAAAAGAAACACAGGAAGCATAAACCAGAAATTAGTGAAATTAATCATAAGAGGTAGATGGGATCAGAGTGGACAAGACGGGGAATGCAACTGGGATCGAAGGAGTGGGGGAAGCTGTGCTTCTCTGGGCACACCTTTTTGAGTGGCTCTAACTTTTGAAATCACGTTAATATTTTACATAGTGGAAAATACTGGAAACAAATATGCAAGGATGGTGGAAACCTCTAAAATGAATAAAATAACCTTATTTCAAATGAATAAAATAACCACACTGAAGAAGTGGAAGGCAGAACTAACTCAACCAACTTTTTGATACAGTATCTTGATTATATACTCTCAGCCTAAGACAAAAAGGTACACATATTAAACTGTAGTTTATTTTTCACAATGGTATGGGTTAGCAATTCCGAAACTACTTTCTATGTATCCTGGGACTGAATAAATGAGTAAATATGTGGTGGATAATGTGAGTCAGGCGTTTCTAGAAAACGGCGCAGTGGCATGCTAGAGCTGACTCACAACAATAAGTAAAGACCAATAAGGCACATCTCTTCCTAACTCCTCGCTCAGTGATGTCACATTGGTGGCTTGAAACTGGCCACGGAGGGAGTTTTTACATCATGGAAATTGGCAAATGCTGCAAATCAGAGTTTTCATCCACTGGAGAGCTGGTTGTTCAACATTTACCAGCACACCACTGGAAGGGAATGGAAAATACAGCAAGTGAGGGAAGGCTAGAAGAACCCGGTCATGTTGGAAGGAAACTGAAGGTATCATTATACATACTGATATTTCCTCATTCTGTCTGTTGAGAGGGCCTAGAAACAATGAATTCCAAGCAACAACAACACACCTAGAGCACAAATATTGCATTCTAAATACTATTCTCTACTAAAAGGAACCAGGGCTCTTTGAAGAAATGGCAGATTTCAGGGCTGAGGCAGAGAAATTAGCTACTAAGCCTGTAACATCTTGTGCCAGAAAGTAAAGAGTGCTCAAAGAATAATGGGAATATATCAAAAGGTCACAGGATGTAGGACACAGGATCCAGTTTACAGAGGATACTAACCAAATCTAGGACATTTAGAGCATCAAGATAAATAATGACGGTAACATATTATAATCCATTGAATAAAATAAGAATCCTCGTATCCATACTAACAGAGAGAGAGAGAGGGAGGGAAAGCTCTGCCTTACAGTGGAATGCCAAAACGATCCAAATGTCTCACACACACACACACACAAACCCTCAGGGACATGAGAAATTTGATTTACAGATCCACTGGAAGAGGAAATCAGAACTGAAGATGAGTGTTTTAATTCATAAGGAACATTAGACCACCCTGAGAGCACTTGCTACTGTTAGTGCTAAGACTTTTCCAGTTAATAAAAACAAGTTGAAGGTGTGCAGGTTACGCCTGAGAGGCGCATGAACATACATATCACAGGGGAAAATCAATGAAATGTCAGTGCCCAGAAATACAGACCCAACAGTCCTCCTCCTGGCCCACGGCGTTCCCTGGAGAATCCCACACACGTGCACAAGACACTGCCCACGACTGGAGAGGCAAGAAAGTGCCAGAAAGAGCTGTACCTGAAACTGGAAGTAGGTCCTTAAATATGGGACCAAGGGAACAATAGAGTGAGACTCCAAACCACAGCAGTCCAGCCAGCAAAACCAAGAAAGCAAGCCAAATGTACCACCACTACTGTCAAAAGCAGGCATAGAACCGAGAGCCAGGGATCCTAAGTAGGTCAAACCCAAGGAAATGTCCAAAGTTATTGCACCAGCTGACTTCCATTCCCTCTCACTCCAGGTGGAAGGTTTGAGCCTAATCCACGAAAGTTCCCAACAGCCTATGACACCCTCCATGTCACATTCCCAGTACAACACAATTTTGAAGGCCTTTAATCTCTATCAACTATCCTTCTCACTAACCTATCAAGCGAACCAGATGAGCAAAGGGGAATCCAGACAATATACAACGGCGAAGACCTCAGCAGCCACATCCCTGCAAAAGTAATGGCTGGGATGCCTTTCACAGCTGCTAACTGGGAAACCTCACTTTCACGCCCATATTCAAGTAATCTAGATGTGTGATTGCCTGGATTTTTTTTTACATGATGATTTATCAGAAGTAAAGAAATTGCAAGTTAATAGAAAATATTTAATAGTAATGAAAATAACTTTTTCTAAGGTAACACCTGGCCTCAGTGCATTCATTCCTATTCAATTTCTTACATCTTATCCATCTCCATTTCTGAAATCCTAATGCATAATCGGAAGAATCCTCAAAAAAAATTCCCTTACATTCTCTGGATTTGGATTCTCCACAGCAAAAGTGGACTTTCTAACAAAATTTCTAACAAATTTTGAACCAAAAATGAATCAGAGTTAATTATCAGTTGATCAGAAAGTATAATTAATCAGAATATCCCATTTTCTAAACATTCTAGGTAATCAAAGAGTCTACCTACTTTTCTACAGCATTCTAGCCTGGGAGTGCTAGTATATTAGAGAACATCTTAAAACTCAAACATATAATTCATTTCTATCCTTTTACAAATGAAGGAGCTGAGGCCCAGGTTGCAATTTGACCAGTCATTATATTCTTAAAGTGAATAAAAATACATAAATGTGAAAAAGTATTGCTCAACCACCAATATTCAGATAAACACAATAATCTCCAAATTTGCACATCAGGCTGATTAATTTTGGCTCTGAGGAATAACACCAAGTAATTCATTTTTTTATTCCAGAAATTACTCATCCTCCACGTCTCAGTGATTCAGCCTTCTCTGACCCCTGAAATATGTGACTCTTGTTTCTACTTGTTCCTACTGATGCTATAAAATTGACAATTTGTGTTGTCTTAGAGGGTTTTTTTCAAAGTTTAAATTTAGTTAAGTTTTAGATTTCGTTTCTTTCTAGTTTTGCCACTTCCATTTCACTGAGGCCAGCCCAAGTCAGTATATTTTGGGTTTTCTGAACTCCAGTCCATGCCTTTTGGGAATATTTTTTTAATATACATATATTTTTTTTTCTGCTTTATCTCTCCAAACCCCCCCGTACACAGTTGTATATCTTAGTTGCAGGTCCTTCTAGTTGTGGGATGTGGAACGCCGCCTCAACGTGGCCTGATGAGAGGTGCCACGTCCGCACCCAGGATCCGAACCCCGGCCCGCCGCAGCGGAGCGCGGGAACTTAACCACTCAGCCACGGAGCCGGCCCCTTGGGAATATTTTTATATTCAAATTTAAGACATATGCATGTCTTAAGTGTCAGGATTTTAGAAGCAAGTTTTAAAAGGAAATAGGAAGTATTTCTTCCAATACATGTTCATCTGAGTCCACTGCCTTTTCTCCGTCTCTAACTTGATGATTTCTCACCCAGGTCAATCTAATGAACATCTTGCATGAATTTTGAGCACAGAGGATAGTCAAGCATCTTACACGTAAAACACATGTTAAAATGACATTCAGCTGAGCTAGATCAATAAATTTGATTTTTGGAAACTAAATCTCAACTAAATTGAGTTGAAAACTTATGTGCACACACGCCTACACACTAAAGTTTATAGCAGATTTATTCACAATTGCCCCAAACTGGAAGCAACCAATATGTCCTTCAACAGGTGAATGGATAAACAAACTGTGGTACACACATCTATGGAATCTTATGCAGTGATAAGAAGAAATGAGCTATCCAGCCATGGAAAGATTTGCGAGAATCTTAAATGAAAGAAGTCAATCTAATGAAAGAAGTCGATCTAAAAAGGCCATCTATGGGGCCGGCCAGGTGGCACAGCGGTTAAGTGCACACGTTCCGCTTCGACAGCCCGGGGTTCACCGCTTAGGATCCCGGGTGCAGACATGGCACCACTTGGCACGCCATGCTGTGGTAGGCATCCCACATATAAAGTAGAGGAAGATGGGCACGATGTTAGCTCAGGGCCAGTCTTCCTCAGCAAAAAGAGGAGGATTGGCAGCAGTTAGCTCAGGGCTAATCTTCCTCAACAAATAAAATAAAATAAAAAGGCCACCTACTGTACAATTCCAATTATATGACACTGTGTAAAAAGGAAACCTATGGAGAAAATCAAAAGTTCAGTCAGAGGCCAGCCCCATGGCGCAGCAGTTAAGTTCGCACGTTCTGCTTCAGAAGCCTGGGGTTCACCGCTTTGGATCCTGGGTGCAGACCTAGCACCACTTGTCAAGCCATGCTGTGGCAGGCATCCCACATATAAAGTAGAGGAAGATGGGCACGACGTTAGCTCAGGGCCAGTCTTCCTCAGCAAAAAGAGGAGGATTGGCAGCAGATGTTAGCTCAGGGCTAATCTTCCTCAAAAAAAAAAGAAAAAGAAAAAAAAGGTCAGTGGTTGCCAGGGGTTCAGGGAGAGGGAAGGAAGGACAAATAGGTGATTTTTTAGGTCAGTGAAACTCTTCTGTATGATACTATAGTGGTGGATACATGCATTATGCATTTATCAAAACCCATAGAGAACAAACAGCAAAACTTAATGTAAAGTATGGACTAGCTAATGATAACGTACCCATATTGACACAGTAATTGTCACAAATGCTCCACACTAATGCAAGATGGTGCTAATGTGGAAAACCGGGTGGGGGACAGAGTAACATCAGGACTCTATACTTTTGTTCAATTTTTCTGTAAACCTAAAACTACTCTAAATAATAAAATCTATTAATTAAAAAACATTGTTGTAACTACCCTTGGTAACACAGCCTGCTGTAGCTTTGTAGGTACAATAGTCCCCTCTCAACCATGGTTTTGCTTGCCATGGTTTCAGTCACCGGCAGTCAACCGCAGTCCAAAAATAGTAAATGGAAAATTCCAGAACTGAACAATTCATAACTTTTAAGTTGAGCACTCTTCTGAGTAGCGCGATGAAACCTCACACTCTCCTGCTCCATCCTATTCCAGAACTGAACAATTCATAACTTTTAAGTTGAGCACTCTTCTGAGTAGCGCGATGAAACCTCACACTCTCCTGCTCCATCCTGCCCAGGACGTGAATCATCCCGTTGTCCAGCGTTTCCATGCTGTATACGCTACCCGCCCATTAGTCACTATGGTAGCTGTCTGTGTTATTAGATTGACTGTCGGGTATCACAGTGCCTGTGTTCAACTAACTCTTATTTTACTTCATAATAGCCCCAAAGTGCAAGGGTAGTGGTGCCAGCAACTCAGATACGCCAAAGGGACGCAGTAAAGAGCTTCCTCTAAGTGTAAAGGGGAAAGTTCTTGACTTAATAAGGAAAGAAAAAAGTCATATGTGGAGGATGCTAAGATCTACGGTAACTTTTATTACAGTATATTGTTATAATTGGGTTTTTTTTGTGTCTCTCCTTTAAATTTTATGCCCAAAGTGGGAGCCTCACTCAAGTCCTGGCCCTGCCTTCTTCCCCCAGCAGAGCCCCCTCCGTCTACCGAGGACCCCCTCCGTCACATTAAGGAGCAAATGACTTCACCACCACATGGCTTGGAGAGAGCCCTTAAAACTTTCTTAATTTACAGAATATCTGATTATTCTACAATGAACACATTAGTAAAAAAGAAAATCAAAATCACCCATAATCTCAAAAACCAGAGATAATTTCCATTTATATGCTTTTGAAAAATACAAAAATGCTGAGCTGGGGGAAGGATGGCTTTACCCCCTGCTGTTCCTCACCAGGATCAAAAATATGCTTCTTCCACAGCTATGTGGACAAGCTGTCCTAGCATCCGTATACAGGATCAGGGACACCCGGAAAAGCCTCGAGAAAGTTACTCTATCATTTACCCCTGGAGGTTGGGATTTGAGGTGCTGAGGGAGCGACTTTGATGGATGATTTTTTGCTGTCTATGCTTCTGTATTGTTTTGCTATTTTACAATGAGCATGTGTTACATTCCTACTTTTTCAAAAATTAAAATTAAAAAAAATTTAAATAAATCAAATTAAATTAAAAACAAATGATCCATTGTATCTCCAAGCTCTCTGCTTACAGGCCAGTCAGTGAGGAGAGGTCTGGATGGAGAGGTCACTGTGAGGGGGCTGGTCCTGTCCCCAGAGTACGTGGGAATGGGGGGGGCGCCCCAGAACTTGAATGCCCCCCAGCCGGGTGGGGCCCTTGTGTGCCCTAACTGGAAAAACTTGGCCTTGGCACAGGCAGGTGGCGAGGCCCCTCCCCTGCAGGCTGGTCCATGTCCCTCTGGGTTTGGTAATTTTATTCTCCAGTCTGAACACAGCTACTTGCTCTTCTTTTAATAATTTTTTTTAACTTTTTAATTCTTTATTTAAAAAGTTACACTCATTTTCTTGTAGAAAAACTGAAAAGTGCAGATAAGCAAAAAGAAAATAATTATATTTTTTCTATCACATGAAGTCCCAGAGAAAACACTAGTTTACATTTTACTGTACACCCCCAGATATTTTCCTAATGACATACAACTATGTCTTCATATTTTTAAATAAAAATGAGGTCTTATTTTACAAATTGGTGCGTAACTTTTGTTAATTTAATATATTATAAATATCTTTCTTGGTAGTTGCTTTAAATTATAATTTTTATGGGTTAGTGACTATATTTCACATGTTCTACCAATTCCTTAGAATTTTTTAAGTGATTTCCACTCACCATTTTCATTCATTATCTCAATTTTAAAAATTAATTTAACTGCAAAAAACACTACAATATTGACATACTAACGCATTGCTGACAATTCCACATCCTTACCACAACTATAATTTATATTATCAACTAGGATCACATTATGGTCCTAGGATTGGGCTGGCCAGATATTATTATCCTCATTGCACGACAGGAAGCTCAAGCCCAGAATGGTTAGCTCTGTGGCTTTGGGCAAGTCACTCACTTAGCCTGAGGTAGAGTAGGGTATAGACTCCAAAAGATGCATAGCCAGGGCCAGGAAAGCTGCGGCTGCCTGTGGCCCGTGGCCGCTCCCTCCCTACTTCCTGTTCCTTCTGAACCAGCCATAATTCCGTCTGAATAGTTGCAGTCTTGTACACTCAGCCTCTCTCAGCCCCCTGGTCTTTCCAGGCTTCCAGCTTCCCCATCTGAAACCCCACCCACAGGACTCATTTCTTTGCTTCCAGCTGGCTGAGCCCATGGGCCCTGGGGCCTTTCAGTTTAGTTTCTGCAGAAGGGGCCAGGTGGCTCACAGGCCGGTGCCTTGAATCTGCAGTGCGGCTGCTCCCTTTGACTCAAAGCTGAGCTCGCCTGGGAGGAAGACCAGTGTCCCTCCCAGACAGACTTCCCCGCCATGTTCCCGAGGAAATGGCAGTACCAGCCCAGTCAGCCAGGGAGACATCTACCCGCCAAGACAGTGGCCCTGGGCCATGGCTGGTCAGAAACAAGGCCGACCAGCCTTATGTGCAGGAATTAGATGGGAATCCTGATTAAATAGGTAGGTACCAACATAGGACAGGTACATGGGGAAGCCTGAGCTGGGGACAGGCAGCCCACAGGACTGGCCAACACTGTCCAGATCTGGCTATCAGCAGAAGTGCTGACGAAGGCCTGAAGTAAATGCTTTTGATTCCAGAGAGCTTAGTCATTTGGGACCCCTACTTCAGGACCTGGATCTCTCAGGATGGAAAAAACTTAGTGTCTGTGTTTGATAACCAAGGATGTACCCTCAGAGCAGATTCCAGGAGGCAGGGCGACCAAGGCCTGGAAGGGGGAAGGGACTTAGACACCTGTATTTCTAGGGTTTTCGGACATTTGTGGCCACTTATGAACCTGTGACTTCAAGCAACTATTCTTTAAATAGAAAAAGCAGTGTTCAAATAGGAGTAGAGACTCAGCACCAATGACAGGAGTGGAGAGGAAAGACTGTGGTGGCTTGTTTTCCTGACGTGTAGGCTTGCATCCATCTCTCGAAAAACCGAGCCCGAAAGTTAACCAGGCTGCGCCTCAGAGGGCGGCCAGAGACCGACTGTCTTTGCTCTGGCATGACCTTCAGGTAGGGCTGGCGTCTCAGCCCCCTGCTCTAAGCAGGATTATTCAAGTAATCCTCCCAGCCGCATGGCATGCCGGACCCTCCCTGTGAGGTGTCCTGGAAACACCAATTTCCCAGCTGATCACATGCCCAATGCTATTTTAGCACTTTTTAGGGACTGACGCCCCATTGCCTCCACCCAGCTGGGCCTGCCCCATAATCTCACCTTGCTACCCACTCCTTTTAGCATGAGGAGAGTAGGTCAGCCAGTTTCCAATTAGCCTCATACATGTGTGTTTGCCCCTTAACAAGACCACTGAGGCCAGGGGTCAACCTTCTGACTTTAGCGGTCCACACAGACCTCCGGCTTCTGCAAACATCAGGACACCTAAGGGCTTATACACAAAGACAACTAAACACCGAGTAAAACTCTGACCACAGAAAAGCTCAAACAATAATAATTGAGTGTTTATCAAGCTTTCAGCATGAGGAGGAGTTTTGAAACCTTGATGTGTAATAGATGAAATCACAAAGATTAGCTCAACAAACTTGACTGTGTAAAGTGTTTTCAAAATACACATACATATTTTAAGTATAATTATCATCTTACAGATGAGGATACCAAGCTTAGGAAGGTTGAGGAAATCAGACAAGAGCACATCCCTCAGCTGGAAAGGAGCAGAGTTGGGATTCCAACCCAGGAGTGTCAGGCTCCAAAGCTCCAGGGCCTAAGGACCGCCCCCCCACCCCCCACTGCTGCACGCCGTATTTACGGGGTGCTGGAACATGTGAACTACTCACACAACTGTATACACGCACACGTACGTATACACAAGAATGTATCTTCAAATGTTGGTAGTCAATGACAAAGAACATCTTTATCATTTTTAAAAGCTTATGTAGATTTACAAGGAAAGCGTGAAGAAGGAAACAAAACCACCTTTAAAAGAGGAAATACAACAAGAAAATAAATGTTCACTCTCCCTGGTGATAAAAATGCAAATGAAAGTTTAATAAAGCACCCTTCTTTGCTTATTAAATGAGCAAGAAAAAAACCCACAATGGCCATGACTGATGTAGTAAAACTGGTATCTTCAAATATTATTGGGGACGCCGAGAATATGTCTGTCCATTAGGAAATCAGTTTGGTTCTGTGCATCAAAGGTTTTTAAATGTCCTGCTATTGATGAAGGTTACCTTCAGCCATTCAACCGATATTACCGTGAATGGATTTTGTACCGAGCATTGAACCAGGTTCTGCCAGAGTCCCAGAGTGTGGGTCCTAACACCATGGATGGCCATGCCAGCCCTGGAATGACCGTCTGGGGACTTCATGTATGTAAGAGAGAAATAAACATTGTCTGTGCCTAGGCTGCTGCTGTTTTGGGTTTTTTCTGTTACTCATGGCTGAACCTAACCCTATTTATACAGAAGGTGAGTGAGCATTCAGCAGCTGGTGTCTGTTTTCTTAACAGGGTAGGAGGCAAGATCACCAAAACAGACTGAGGGGGGAGGGAAGTGGAGGCCTGAGGAGAGTGGAAAAGGTATGAAATTATCACTGTGGAAAGAGAGAGCGAACTTATTAAAGAAACACAGTAAAACAGCTGGGCAGTGACAAGTTCTCTCATGAGTTTCCAGAAATAGATACTGAAAGAATCCAGTTTTTAAATACTCTAAATGAAGGAAGATGTGCATCACAACATTATTCATTATAGAAAACTTCCGAAATTTCATAAATGGCAAACAGCAAGAGAACAGTTACGTCACTTATTTTTTAAATGATTGTTAGGAAAGATGGCAATAGGTAAAATAAACTTATGGTATTTTATCATATTAGCATTTTATTTATTATATTAAAACAGTGGAATAAAAAATAGTAATACACTATGATTACACCTATGTATGGACGAAAAAATTGAGGAAAAGTACCAAATTAGTCATATGTCACATAACGACGTTTCAGTCAACGACAGACCTCACATACGAGAGTGGCGCCATGAGATTAGTACCACAAAGCCTAGGTGTGTAGTCCGCTATATCATCCAGGTTTGTGTAAGTGCACTCTATGATGTTCACACAATGACAAAACTGCCTAACAATGCATTTCTCAGACTGTGTCCCCAGCGTTAAGCGACAGAGGAATGTACTAGTAATATATTTTTACTTTGCTTAATTTTGTTATGTTAATATTAAAAATAGTATTTTAAAATGGCGTGTGAGATTCATCCCCTTGAGTAGGTAATAATCTCTAAAAGGTGGGATGTGTGTACCACAGGGCTGGTACTCAGTGCTTCACAGACAGTTGTGGAGTTGAACTGCCTGAGATGCCTGGGGAAGAGGCTTCCCCTCATCGACGAGTGGTTGTGTTTCTCTGTTGGCTGCAGGGTCTCTCACCAGGTGGTCAGCACAAAGCGTGTGGGCTTTGCTCTTTATGTGAGTGCCGTGCCTCTCTCTGGGGATGGGGCTTCTCATGGAGCCAGAGCCTATCCTTGACCATATCATTCTCCCACACACAATACGAGCAGCCAGTCATAGCAGACAGGTTCTTTAAAAGTGTGGGATGACATTTCTGACTAAAGGGAGCGCATTTACTTGGATGAGTAACCTACGTTCACTGCCACACGTCTCCCACTGTTCCTTCATTTGTTCATTCATTCACTCTGGTATTTGTTGAGGGGCTGCTACAAGCCAGCACCATGCTAAGTGTGGGGGATACGGGGCTGAACAAGTCAGGCACAGCTCATGGAGCTTACAGTCTGATGTGACTCAGGCATTAAAGAGAGAATCACAATACCGTGGAGTGTGGGAACAGCAGCAGGGGCAAGCTAATTGGTTAGTTGGAGACGATCATTCATTATTTGGTAATTGACCTAGGAGTGTGCAGTAAAGTAAGTGAGCAGGAGATCGCTAGAGCTAAGTCCAGAGAGGCAGGCTAAGCTGGGTCAGGCAGTGCCTGCTGGGCCACAGCAAGACTTTGAGACTCCAAGTGCCATGGAGGCCACTGGAGGAATTTAAGCAGGGAAATGATATGACCTGATTTATGTTTTTATGTCTTTAATTGACATGAGACCTGGAAAACAGTGGCTCCAACTAGAGAGAGCACTGAAGGGAAGCCAAGCCAGCTGTGTGGCAGGCCTGGAAAATAGCCGGCTCAGACTGGAACAGGGGACAGAGGACTCCAAGAAGCGGGTCTCCGGAGGAGGATGGAGATGCGGAGAGTTTTTTTTAAAAGCCTGAAAGGTTGGGAATTAAAAAAAAAAAAGTCTCTGATAAGGGGAATAATTTGCAGAAATAGAAAAAGCTGTGTTTAATTTCATATGGAATCTCAAGCGACCCTGAGCCAAAACAACCTTGAAAAAGAAGAACAAAACTGGAGGTCTCACGCTTCCTGATTTCAAAACTTACTATAAAGTTACAGAAATCAAAACAGTGTGGTACTGGCATAAAGACAGACACAGAGACCAAAGGACTAGAACAGAGAGCCCAGAAACAAATCCTCACATACAGAGTTCAATGACTTTTGACAAGAGTGCCAAGACCATTCAATGGGGAAAGGACAGTCTTTTCAACAAATTGTGCTAGGAAAACTGGATATCCACATGCAAAAGAATGAAGGTGGACACTTACCTAATACCATATACAAAAATCAACTCAAAATGCATCAAGGACCCAAATGTAAGACCTAAAACAGTAAAACTCTTAGAAGACAACATAAGACAAAAACTTCACAACTTTGGACTTGGCAATGATTTCTTGAACATGACACCAAAGACACAGGCAACAAAAGAAAAAGTAGACAAATTAGACTTCATGAAAATTTTAAAATTTTGTGCATCAAAAGACACTAACAACAGAGTAAAAAGGCAACCCACAGAATGGGAGAAAATATTTGCAAATCATATATCTGATAAAGGATTAGTATCCAGAATATATATAGAACTCTTAAGACTCAACAACAAAAAAACAAACATCCCAATTCAAAAATGCGCAAAGGACTTGAATAGACTTTTTTTCTTTTTGAGGAAGATTAGCCCTGTGCTAACATCTGCTGCCAATCCTCCTCTTGCTGAGGAAGACTGGCCTTGAGCTAACATCTGTGCCCATCTTCCTTGACTTTATATGTGGGACGCCTACCACAGCATGGCTTGCCAAGCGGTGCCATGTCCACACCCGGGATCCGAACCGGCAAACCCTGGGCCACCGAAGCAAAACATGTGAACTTAACCACTGCACCACTGGGCAAGCCACTTAAATAGACATTTCTTCAAAGAAGATACACGATGGCCAATTAAGCTTATCATTAATCATTAGGGAAATGCAAATCAAAACTACAGTGAGATACTACCTTACACCCATTAGGATAGCTACTATCAAAAAAAAAGAAAGCAACAAGGGTTGGTGTGGATATGGAGAAACTGGAACCCTTCTGCACTGTTGATGGGAATGTAAAATGGTACAGCTACTGTGGGAAACATATGGCAGTTCCTTGCAAAATTAAAAATAGAATTACAATATGATCCAGCAATTACACTTCTGGGTATATACCAAAAAGAACTGAAGGAAGGTCTTGAAGAAATATTTGAACACACGTGTTCACAACAGCATTATTCACAATAGCTAAAAGGTGAAAGTAACTCGTGTCCATCAACAGATAAATGGATAAGCAAAATGTAGTAAATACATACAATGGAATATTATTCAGCCTTAAAAAGTTAGGAAATTGCAGACAAATTTGGTGGAAATAGTGGGGGAAAATTTCACATATAAAACTGAATAACATATAATTTATCACTGTTTTAAATGAATAAAGTGTAAAGTTTCCTGGGAAGCAGGTTATTTTCCTGGTTAAAAAATGTTTTTTTCAGAAAATATTTGATATTTAATCAAGTTTTATTTGTTAAAAGCCAAATATATTGATAAATAAAATTTGTATTACTTAAAAAAAAAAGGAAATTCTAACATGCTACAACATGGATAAACCTAAGGACATTATGCTATGTGAAATAAGCCAGTCACAAAAAAGACAAATACTGTACCATTCCATTTGCATGAGGTACTCAGAGCAGCCAAAATCATGGTGGCAGAACTATAACGGTGGTTGCCAGGAGCCGGGGTAAAGAAGAATGGGAGTTATTGTTTAATGGGTTTAGATTTTCAGTTTTACAAGATGAAACAAGTTATGGGGATGGATGGCAGCAATGGTTGCACAACAATGTGAAGTATTTAATACCACTAAACTGTACCTTTAAAAAAGTTTAAGATGGTAGATTTTATGTTAGGTATATTTTACCACAGTAACAGAATGTGGTAACAGACTAAAAAAAAAACGGCCACACATTCAGTTGCATGGCCCCTGAATATCACGTATATGTAAGTGTGAGTAGGAGGTGAAGGGCAATGGGTGCCTCTTTTTACTTCAAGTAGGTGAGACTTCAGTGCTCATTTATTGAGCACATACTCTGTTCTCAGAACTGTGTCAAGCTCTAGGGACACAGAGGCAAATACGAGGTAAGTTAACCCTAGTCTAGCAAGGAAGACAGGGATGGAAACAGATGATTAAATATAGAGGGAGAGGTGTACTGTGAGAAGTAGGCATCAGACTTTCAGAAAAACTCTCCTAACCAAGACCTGGAGGCAGGAGTAGAGGTCAGCGCAAAGGCTTGGGAATGGGGCCAAGAGAACATCTCCCCACCCGTTTCCCCTGTCCTCTGGAGGGGGAGCAAGTAGTTTCATGTGTGTACTTCACAGTGTGAACGTTGTGGGTGTGAGGCAGGGATCAGCCATGCTCTGTCAGTAAACTTCCCTTATTCTTTATTCTCTGAGTGTATGTTTCCCTCTCCTAAAATACAGTTGTAAAAACAACGATGTCATGGAGGTAGGTGGAACTTTTGGTACCATTCTTGGGGATTTACAAAAGCACTTGAAACTGGAATCTACCCCCATAAACAAGCAGTAAAATATTTAAAGAATGAACAGTCATCTGTGAAAAAATATTTAAGATCACTTCAGCCTTTTTAAAAAAAAAAAAAAAAAGAATAGCAAGTAAATACAGCATTTAAATACCTAAGAATACTCTTTTGTTTTACTTTCAAAAATATTTAGCTGTGATAATTTCGTTTTTGTGTGTGTGCTGGGGGAAGATTAGCCCTGAGCTAACATCTGTTGCCAATGTTTCTCTTTTTTTCTCTTTTTTTTTTTTTTGCTTTAGGAAGATTAGCTCTGAGCTAACACCTGTGCCAATGTTCCTCCACTTTATATGTGGGTCACCACCACAGCATGGCTAACAAGTGGTATAGGTCCGCGCCTGGGATCCAAACCCGCGAACTGGGGCGGCCGAAGCAGAGCATGCTGAACTTAACCACTACGCCACAGGCCAGCCTCCCGTGATAATTTCTGTTAAAAAAGAACGTCTTTGGGGCTGGCCCCATGGCATAGAGGTTAAGTTCGCACGCTCCGCTTCCGTGGCCCGAGTTCACAGGTTTGAATCTCAAGTGTGGACCCACACCACTCGACAAGCCATGCTATGCCAGTGATGCACATACGAAATAGAGGAAGATTGGCGCAGATGTTAGCTCAGGGCTAATCTTCCTCAAGCAAAAAAAAGAAAGTCTTCAACTGGTGTCTAATTCACTAATGCAATCCAGTGTGACCTGGTCAATGCTAATGTAACAGCCATATTTGAAAGTGAGCTTTCAGGCTGTAATAATAGCTCCCAAAGATAATGACGAATGTCATGGATTTGTGCATTGGAGTTTAAAAATGCCCTGTGCTGCGCTGAGCCTCCTGACACATACAAATAGTGCAAAGAGTTAAAGACAGGAACATTAGGGCCAACTGGGGAAAAGCTTTCCTCTTCTTGTGAAGAACAAACATCTACAGAGGTGTGGAAATCTCCTACTTGACCCTTGTCTAATCTTCAGCCTAAAATGCACAAAGTAAGATAGAGCTAATCCCAGAAAGCAGGTTTAAACAAGCAAGCCAAAGTCTGCTGTGTCTTTGAGAAGTCTGACTTTCTTACTTTCTCACACACATACCACTTGGAAAACAAGAAGCCTACAACTCTGAGGTAGGCTCTGAAGCCGTTGGAGGTTGTAAGACTCACAGCAGCCATTTGAACACTGGGGTCCAAAATATCTGGACTCCCGCCGCCTGACTTTTCTGGGTTCTGCAATCTTCAAGGATTTTCATAATATACAGGAGTTTTTAAATTCCTGGCAACAATATCTTACTGAATGAGCTGAACGCATCCTCGTTTATTTAGTTAGAAACTTTTAATAGTTCGATATTTTTAAAAATTACAATGATATTTGAGGAAGCTAACCAACAGATCCTCTTATTTATTTATTTATTTTTTTTTTTTTTTGCTGAGGAAGACTGGCCCTGAGCTGACATCTGTGCCCATCTTCCTCCATTTTATATGTGGGATGCCTGCCACAGCATGGCTTGATAAGTGGTGAGTAGGTCAGCACCTGGGATCCAAATCAGCGAACCCCGGGCTGCTAAAGCGGAGTGTGTGAACTTAATCCCTGCACCACGGGGCCTGCCTCAGACGCTCTTATTTAAAGCTCTTTTTTGCTAAAGCTATAAATTTCTTGACTAGGTAAAGAAAGAAAAACGTCAGCTAATTCCTACTCAGGGTGAGCTTTTCGTTAATACTAAAATTTAGATGCTACTTATGCTGTTACAAAGTATGTACAAAAATGGATATTCTGATTGCATTTAAGAGATAGGAAACGAGAATTATAAAAGTTAATTGTAAAACTATCCATTACTTATATACCTAGAGGTACTCTGGATATTGTATATATTTAAATACACACTCACTCGGCCCTGTGTATCCACGGGCTCCTGCATCTGCAGATTCAACCAACTGCGGGTCCAAAGGCCGTGATGGTTGCCACCGTCCTGAACATCTACAGATACTTTTTTCTTGTCATTGTTCTCTAAACAATACCGTGTAACAACTACTTACATAGCATTTTCATTTTATTAAGTATAATAAGTAATATAAAGATGATTTAAAGTATATGGGAAGACGTATGTAGGTTATATGCAAATACTATGCCATTTTATATAAGCTACTTGAGCGTCTGTGTATTTTGGTATCTGCTGAGGTCCTGGAACCAATCCTCTGGGGCAGATACCAAGGGATGAGTGTAACCAATATACAGCCTTGACTGGCTGCTGTAATCTATAGATGCTTTCACCAGAAAAACCATAAATTAACAGGCATCCACCGTACATACTTATACTATGTTTTGCAAATACCAAATCCTTTTGAATTCAGGATGAACTTTTCCTACTGTAGGTGTATTTATGTATGCATGTATTGTATGTGTTTTTAGGCCTTGCAATAATGAGCCTCTGAGACACCAACCTCTGGACTCTGCATTCACTATATGAGTCCAATCTGTGATTCAACGCTCTTGTTCATGTTAAAAAATTTATTTAAACAAACACCTGATATACTAGAGCATTTTAAAAAAAATGCCTGTAACAAAGGTGAATAATGAAAAAAAAAGCAATTAGAAAGCGCAGAAAAAACAAGAAT
Organism: Equus quagga; assembly: GCF_021613505.1. Taxonomy (NCBI): domain Eukaryota; kingdom Metazoa; phylum Chordata; class Mammalia; order Perissodactyla; family Equidae; genus Equus; species Equus quagga. Next base: position 28,945,044 of record NC_060275.1, on the reverse strand, counting down.
GGAGACGTAATCATAGCATGCTACTTAGATTTGATGTAAACCATCTTCACGTGCTGTGACAGCATAAACAGCGATTACCGATTTCAGAACAGTGATATATATGCTCAATGGGTTAGGGAAAAGTATGTACATCTATCGAGAGAGAGACTAATAAAGCAAGTGGGATTCAACCCTGGGGAATCTGAGCGAAGGGTATACGTGAATTCTTTACACTCTTGAGATTTCTGTTACTTCAAAATTATCTCTATTTTTCTTTTACTTAATTTTTTTGAGGAAGACTGGCCCTAAGCTAACCTCCCATGCCCATCTTCCTCTACTTTATATGTGGGACGCCTGCCACAGCATGGCGTGCCAGGTGGTGCCATGTCCGCACCCAGTATTCAAACCGGCGAACCCCGGGCCGCAGAGAAGAGGAACGCGCACACTTAACCGCTGCGCCACCGGGCCGGGCGCCTGAAATTATTTCTAAATAAAGGGTTATGACTAATGACATAATTACATAGGGAAGTAGAGGTGGTGATATAAAAGAGCTAAATCTCTATTACAGCAATAAGTTAATAGATAATGTTTAAAACTCCTCTATCAAGAAGCAGCAGGTATAATCACATTATTTTATGAAATGGTCGTAACTACCAGAAGGAAAAGCTAAGGAGTTTCTGCATAATGATGTTGAGAAAAGCTGGAATTTTTTTACTTCCCTTAAAAGATAGGTCCTACGCCTCTCTTAGTAAATTTTTAGGAAGATAAAACAAGAAAAAAGGATTTTGATAATTATTTTAAAGATAGATGCCACGTGCTGCTAGGAATGAACTGGAGAGGGGAATTGTCAATGACTTCACCTTGCCTTTTGCCATTAGGCAAGACAATACAAAATGGCCCTATTGCTGTGTTTTTAGGGACCAGTTTCCAAGAGAGAGTATTAAAAACTTAAAACAGCGGCCTAGGCACTGTATAAAATAGTGTGTGGAGTCAGCATGAAGGGTCTGTGTGACAAACCATTTTCTTCTCCATTTATTTAAGGAAAAAAGGCAGCCTCCCGTACTGATCCAGGGCAGCGTATAGAGAAAAGTCATCGAGCAAAGCTGGATGCACAGCAGCTCAAGCTCTGGTAAGGCCCCAGAATGACAAGATTCCAAACTGGTCAAAGGTTTGGAGCAGAGGGACAGCCCCGGGTGGACAGGGGGGCAATGAGCAAGTTCAAACAGGCCCAAGACTTCCCCAGGCGGAGTAGAGAGGCCCCGCCCACTGCAGGTCGGGGAGGGGCGGGGCAGAGGGTTGGGACAGGCACTAGGAAGCCGGTCTAGACCAAAAGCCTTGAGAATCAGGAAGGCTGGGTCAAAATGAGGATCTAAAGGGCCTACAGGGACGGGTCAGGCCTCACATCCAAGTGAGGAACGTGGGGTCTCCTGGAGTGGAGGACATCTACCTCGTCTCAAACAGGTTCTACAGTCCTCTGTGCATGTCCTCATCTGGAAGACACTTGTGTCTGATCATGCCAAAGACTGGGATTTTTTCCTCTACGGTGGCCCGGCCACTTCCCTGGAGCTCTAGAAATCACATCCAGGGTCATCATCTTATTTTGACAAGATACCATCAGCATTAACCAAGATAAATTACACAGCACTGTTTAACCATGATGCCACAAAGAAGGTACGTGTAGGAAAAGATGAAAGAGAAACGACACACGGGAGAGCATCATGTCAGGCAAACTCAGTTGGGGCTGATCCCAGCTTTAAAGAACAGAGTATTCTCTTTTCAAACAGGTCCACCGGGTTCCTTTAAATAAACTCCCCATGGGGCATTTCAATATAATTATGAAATATGTGCTGACTCATACCTTTTCCAGGAAGATCAACCTAACTTAACCATGGGCCTCTAAACTTCATGGAACATCGGGGTAAATTTAACTAAGGAAGTGAAGGACCTACATAATGAAAATTACAAGGCCTTTCTGAGAGAATTGGATGACGACATAAGGAGATGGAAAGACATTCCATGTACATGGATTGGAAGAATAAACATAGTTAAAATGTCTGTTCTACCTAAAGCAATCTACAGATTCAACGCTATCCCAATCAGAATCCCAATGACATTCTTTACGGAATTAGAACAAAGAATCCTAAAATTTATATGGGGCAACAAAAGACCCCGAATTGCTAAAACAATCCTGAGAAAAAAGAACAAAACGGGAGACATCACAATCCCTGACTTCAAAACTTACTACAAAGCTACAGTAATCAAAACAGCATGGTACTGGTACAAAAACAGGTGCACAGATCAATGGCACAGAATTGAAAGGGCAGAAATAAAACCACACATCTATGGACAGCTTATCTTCGACAAAGGAGCTAAGTGCATACAATGGAGAAAAGAAAGTCTTTTCAACAAATGGTGCTGGGAAAACTGGAAAGCAATATGCAAAAGAATGAAAATTGACCATTCTTTTTCACCATTCACCAAAATAAACTCAAAATGGATCAAAGACCTAAAGGTGAGACCTGAAACCATAAGCCTTCTAGAAGAAAACGTAGACAGTACACTCTTTGACATCAGTATTAAAAGGACCTTTTCAGACACCAAGTCTTCTCAGAGAAGGGAAACAATAGAAAGAATAAACAAACGGGACTTCATCAGACTAAAGAGCTTCTTCAAGGCAAATGAAAACAGAATTGAAACAAAAAAACAACCCACTAACTGGGAAAAAATATTTGCAAGTCATATATCTGACAAAGGCTTAATATCCATAATATATAAAGAACTCTCACAACTCAACAACAAAAAATCAAACACCGCGATCAAAAAATGGGCTGGAGACATGAACAGACATTTCTCCAAAGAAGATATATGGATGGCAAATAGGCACATGAAAAGATGTTCATCATCGCTGATCATCAGGGAAATGCAAATCAAAACTACACTAAGATATCACCTTACCCATTAGAATGACAAAAATATATAAATCTAATAGTAACAAATGTTGGAGAGGTTGTGGAGAGAATGGAACCCTCATACACTGCTGGTGGGAATGCAAACTAGTGCAGCCACTATGGAAAACAGTATGGAGATTCCTCAAAAAATTAAAAATAGAACTACCATACGATCCAGCCATTCCACTACTGGGTATCTATCCAAAGAGCTTGAAGTCAGCAATCCCAAAAGTCCCATGCACCCCAATGTTCATTGCAGCATTATTTACAATAGCCAAGACATGGAAGCAACCTAAGTGCCCATCAACAGATGAATGGATAAAGAAGTTGTGGTATATATATACAATGGAATACCACTCAGCTGCAAAACAGAACAAAATCATCCCATTTGCAACAACATGGATGGACCTTGAGGGAATTATGTTAAGTGAAATAAGCCAGTTAGAGAAGGTTAATCTCTGTATGACTCCACTCATATGAGGAATTTAAAAATGTGGACAAAGAGAACAGATTAATGGCTACCAGGGGAAAGGTGGGGTAGGGGGTGGGCACAAAGGGTGAAATGGTGCACCTACAACACGAGTGACAAACATTAATGTACAACTGAAATCACACAAGATTGTAACCTATCATTAACTCAATAAAAAAAAAAAAAACTTCACGGAACATTCCTCTCTTGGGCCTGTCTTTGATGGCTCTGTCCTGGTTGTATGGTACATCTCTGCCTCTCTTTCTGTGTCCCTTCTCTCCTCTGGCCTAAACACAGGCATTCACCAAGAGTGATTCTTAACTCTTCATTCTTTCTCCTTGAATGACTGTCGCCTACTTCCCTTAATTGTCGCCTCTCTGCTGATGATAATAATAGCTGACAATCACAAGTGCTTACTATGTGCCTGGCACTATATTAAACTCTGGTTTAATCCCCACAAAATCCTATGGAGTTGATACTGTTATTACTCCCATTTGTATACATGGAAAAACTGAGGCTTGAGAGGTTGAAATAACTTGCCCAAGATCACCTAGCTAGACAGGGGCAGACTGGGATTCAAACTGAGCCAGTCCACCTCAGAGCCTCTGTGGTCACTCCTGTACTTCGTGCTGTTCCGTACACTCTTGCCTGGACACCTTTTCACGATGGCCATGTCCACCAGGCCGTCAAACCCGGCATGTTGACCACCAGACACCAGGAAGTACTCAATGACATGTTTGCACTGGTTGTTAAAACATTTAAATACTTCCAAACTCTGCCACCTGGCACCCTGTCCCCTCTCCAAGACATTCCTCTCCCGAGACCCGCCCCCCCCCCCCCCCCCCGGAAGCCAGCAACCCTGGCGTGGTACTGGGGGCCGAAGGCTTTGGGGGAGCTGCAGGATGCTGCTGGCTTTGGTCCTCGCCAGTGCTACTGCTGTGGTTAAATATTGTTAATATCGCTTCTGCCTCCTCCTCCTCCTTCTTTCCCCACAAACCAGTTCCTCCTCCTGACTTCCTCATTTCGGGGGCCTGCACCTTATTCTCCAGTTCGCCTTACATGGAGCCTCCTCCCAGCCCTCCTTTCCTCTCCCATTCTGCTCACCTTCAACCGGCGGCCTTGTCCTGTGGCTCTGACCTCTTCTACCCTCCTCCCGCCAGTCTCCTCTTCTCCCCCTCCCTATGGTCTCCACCCTGGAACGGACCCCTTCCACTCCTGGGCCCGATTCCTTGGCCCCTGCTGGACTCTCCCCACCCCCTGCCCCTTCCCCTTCCACATTCTTGAGGCCAAGCATCAAGGCCCTTGATGTGTGTCCAGGCAAGAGTATATGGAACAGCATGAAGTACAGAAGGGTCATCAGTGACCGCAGAGACTCTGAGGTGGACTGGCTGGCTTTGAATCGCGGTCTGCCCCTTTCTAGAGAGGTGATCTCAGGCAAGCTATTTCAACCTCTCAAAGCTTGTCCTCTCCGCTTCGCTTCCTCATGAGGAATCTAACCAAGATGGTGGTCTTACCCTTGCAAAGGCCACCTCCACTAGAGCTCCTTACAAGGAGAAAGTACGTTATAAATATTTATTAAATTCAGTCACCGGATTCCCACTTGTGTTTCCCAAGGTTTCTACCTTATCCGATCACAATCTTCTCATCCTTGAAACCTGAAAGTTACTGCCATCCCCCCACTGCTCCCAACAGCCTTGCCCCCGCTACCCCCTGAGAGTGTGAAAGCCTTGCATTGCAGGCAGCCCCTGATGTCCCCAACAGTTTCTCCCAAGTCCTGACTGACTGTCTCATCTGCCTGATTCCTGAGCATCCATATGCAAGGCACTATGGCAGATGCTGGGGGCTCAGCCAATGACGACACCAGTGCCTACCCTCCAGGAGCTCACAGCTGGAGCTAAAGGAGAAAGATATACCCACATGAAGGTGCAATGGTGACCTGCCGTGACCTCTGGCAGTGCCAAAGGGACTATGCAGACCACTCTGCTGGGACGATCGCTAAGCACCAGCCTCCTTGAAGGCACCCACTGAGCATTTAGTTCCTGCAGATTGCTGCTCAACCAGTGAACAGCTCTAGGACCTTGGGAATGTTGCTTCACCTCTCTGCCACTCAGTTTCCTCATCTGAAAATGTGATAGTAAGTAACCTACCCCACAGGGTAGTTCTGAGGCTTAGATGAGCTGTGTGTGTAACGCATTTAGAATAGTGTATGCCACACACTCTCTGCACAGTAATGTTAGCTATTATTGTTTTTATTATTTGACATAAAGTGTCACGGGAAATTAGAGATGGAAGACAACCTTTTGACAAATGAAAATGGCAAGCAATAGGATATATTGGAGAATATGAGGAAGCCATTTGGTATAAACCTAATTCAGCCTGACCTTATCTTTCCAAAAGGGCCTGACCGTGGCTGTTGAGCATGCATTGTATATCTGCTTTAGATATTCCCTATGGCAAGAACAAAGGCCCTTGAGATAAAGGTGCAACTTCCCTCCCCCTCCCAACGTTGGGATCTCCTTAAGTATTAAGCATCTTTCCTTAGGCTAGGAATTGATTGCTGCGCTCACCTGTGACCACCCAGCTCGAGATGATAGACTTGCCTCCTGCTATGCCCTCTGAGAGAGCAGACCCACTACCTGCTGTGTCCATCAAGTGCTGTGCCGACAGGGCAATCTTGTGACTATTGTGGGAGGGACATTTCAATCATATGTGAAACGTCCTGTATGGGGGTATATAACCACTCTGTATACCTCACTTCTTTGGTGCCCTTTCTTCCTTCGGGAAGAGAGGCCCTGGGCCATGATCTTCAGATTACAGCTCAGAATAAACTCACCCAAATTTTCATTTATAGATTGGTTATGGATTATTTTCCTCGACACTTTGCAAACTACCTCTCAGGATCTCAGATACCTTCTCAAAGTATAAGCCCAGAAAGTTCTCTCCCCCAGAGTTTCACCCAACTTCTAAGTCTCAACCCAGGCCTCATTTCTGCCCCCTCCCCCAGGCTCTCCTGCAAGTATGCATCCGGAGCAGCTTCACTGGGGCCTGGGAGCCCTGGGGGCTGGAGGCTGCAGCTCTCATCGGGTCACATGCCCTGCGGGCCTTACAGATCCACTTTACTCATCCAACAACTATTTGCTGAGTACCCAGTGTGCGTCAGCCCGTGCAAGCGGCAGTGGCACTGAAAGCCAGCACAGTACCTGTCCACAACGTGCTCACGTGTTTGTAGGCCCCCAAATTCAAAACTATAAAGTAACAAATGCTATGAAGGAACTGAATGTGTGCCAGGTAAGCAGGTGACAGGGCCTATTGGGCTCAATCAGGAAAGGCTTCCCTGAAGGGTCACATTTAGGCCAAGATCTGAAAACCGGGTGTCACACTTTGAGGGAGGGAGAGTTAGATCTCTCTGCCCTGCTTTTTCCCACAATGCCAGTCATGGGTCCCAAAAGTCCTATAATCCACCTGACAAATTCCCAGGCCTCCTCACAGGGCCACTTGTGAGGTCATTCACCCTCTCTGTGATGCTCCACAGCCCCGCACCCTAGAGTTGGGCAGTGCCCCAGAAGAACCTCAGAAACTCTAGAAGGGTCTACACTGTGTCCCTAAGGCCACCGAGCCAGGTTTCTCCACCCAGCAGCCCACCATGGGAGACAGGCACCTGCCAGGCAGCTGTGAAGCTAAATGGAGGCAAGCAGGGTCCCAAGTAAGAAGCTGGGGCCGCTTGGCAGCTGTAGGTCAGCTTTGAGGTGTGTTGACTTCTTGTTCCTGCCTTAAAGAGATGAGGGTGGTTCCTCCTCCGAAGGAGGGGATACAGACTCCTGAGGGACACCTGGGGAGTGAGAGGACAGTGGGAAGAGGACCAGACAGAGGAAGAGGGGCAGGCAGATCCGCTGCCTCCTGGTTGGGCACGTCCCACATGGCCGTGATGCCCCCACCAGCTGGGAGGGTCTCACACAGGCATCGCCTCCTTCTGGGCTGAGCCAAGGCCTGGGGAGGGGGGCTCTGGAAACACTGCTGCCGGGTAGGGCGAAGCTTCTGCAAGAGAACCCCTCTAGGGTCTGCAAGGGAAGTCTGGCGCTAACCGGGCTCGGACAGACTGCGCAATTCCGCGGACCTGGAAAAGACGGTGCCCTCCGGGCGCCTGCCGCCGTCATCCCAGCGGAGCTCACCCCAAGTCCCCCTAAATGCGCTCCCGGCACAGCCTCCGCGGCCACCGGCGACTCGCCCGGACGGGTCGCTGCTCCCTCTGGGTCTCGGCTTGCTCATCTGTGCGGTGAGAGCTGGATGTCCCGACTCTCCGGGGCCCCGGCTACAGACGTCCGCGGGAGGACGCGCGCTGGTGGGGGCGCGGGCGCCAGGGGGCCCGGGACCCGAGGACGCACGGCAGCTGGGGGCCGGCGGAGAGGGCCCGGCGGCGCTCCGTGCGCTCGGGCTGTGCCCCCGGGGGGGCGGACACGGGCCCCCAGCTCCGCACGCGGTCCTGGGTGGTCCCCCGCCGGGGGTCCCCAGCCGGCGATCTGCCGCCCGCCCCGCCGACTTACCCAGAAGTTCGCTTTGAACAGTGAGCCCGTCATGGTCGCGCGGAGCAGCGCCGGGAGCAGAGCCGGGCAGTGGGTCACAGCCGGACAGTCACAGCCCGCGGTCCTGCAGCCGCCACCTCGGAGTCCCACAGCCGGCCGGAGGCCCGCCCCGGGTCCTAAACCACGCCCGATTCCGGCCGCCCGACTCCGCGCTCCTCGCTCCCTCCCCGCGGGGATCTGAGACGCGACCTGCCGCCTTCGCATCTCGAGCCTGGACCCAGGCCAATTTCAAGCCTCGCGGCGTCAGGCTCAACTAGTGAGCCCTAAATTCACCCCTCCTCCAGGAAGCCTTTAAGGATTGGAAGGAACTTGCCCTGTGGTCTGCCCGAATTAGGCTCCGTTACTGCCGACAAGCTCCCTCTTCCCCCGACTGAATTCCTCGCAGAGAAATCCACGCTCAGCGGAGTGTGGAAGGAGCCCCCGCCTGATCAAAAGGTGGTTGCGTAGACTGGGTGTCAGCTCCGTAAAGCCTGGGGATAGATAATGCCAGCGATCACGTGAAGTGTAGATGCTTCAGCGAGTCGTGTGCACGACTCCAGGTGCGCGCGCTGCACGTTAGCCCTTGGGGCACGTTTCAGTCTAAAAGTCGTGGAAAAGTCAGTGATACTGTTTCCCCTTGAACACTAGGTCCATTAGTGGGGTCCTCACAGGGCGTCCAGGAGCTCAGCCCCTTCCGCATTCTCAGGACCTAAGACCCTTCCCCAGCAATCCCACCCCAGCAGTGGGAGCCCCGAGCTTCCTTCCTCTCTCCCCCCTCTTCCATCCTCAAAAACGTAACTCCAGGGCGAGGCAGACCCATCTCTGCTTTGTGGTAATATGTACTCTGGGACAAACTACTGCTACGTGTTACACACCCTGAGCCAAAGCTGAGGCCCCCAGAGGCTGAGTGACTTGCCCAAGATCACAGCATATTTAAGGGTTGGCAGCCTGGGTTAGAGCTCTGCCCTTCTAAAGGAGGCCGGGGCCAAAGACAGACATTACTCCCGGGGCAGATCCACCGGGAGCAGGGTAGGTGCTCAAGGAGTGGGGGATACAGGTCCGGGGTACCAAAACTGAGTGTCGATGCCCAGCCCACAAGGCCAGGCCTGGAGAGACAAGCATTTGCTCCCTGAGCAGGTTCTAGCTGGGTCCAGACACAGGGAAAGGACAATTGCTTTTGAAAGAGATGATTTGAATGACAGCTAAAAGGTTCTGCCTGGTAATACCACCCCCAGTCCCACGGTGATGAAATCCCACCAGTAGAGTCATCCACATGCAAAGATGGAGAGGTGGCCTCCAGGCCTGGGTCACTCCAAGGGCATGCATCCATTCATCTGGCTGTTCATCTCTTCGGAGAGCAGCGGGGTTAGAAGGAAGGAAGGGAAGCCTGGCAGCACCATCAGCGGGCAGATGGACAGACTGAGCTGCTGGAGGGGTAAGAAATAGCAGCTAACTGGGGAGATGAAAGAAGCTGAAATGCCAAAGACAGGACCAAGATTTTTCCTGGAAGTTTTGAAGATTTGGAACAAATATTTTAGATACAATTCTAAATGTCTGTTTTAACTTTTAATACGTATTTTTTAAAAATTTTTTTGAAGATTGGCCCCTGAGCTAACAACTGTTGCCAATCTTCTTTTTTCTTTTCTTTTTTTTTTTTCTGCTTTTCCTCCCCAAATGCCCCCAGTACATAGTTGTATATTTTGGTTTTGGATCCATCTAGTGGCAGGTGGGACGCCGCCTCAGCGTTGCCTAGTGAGCGGGGCCATGTCCGCGCCCAGGACCGGAATCTGCGGAACCCTGGGCCGTGGAAGCGGGGCGCGCGAACTTAATTACTCAGCCGCGGGCTGGCCCAATACATATATATTTTTAAGTCTTGGAAAGCCTTACAAGCTCTCACGGTACAGTGCACTTCATTTTTGCTGCTCGGGCCTCAGAGATCCCTGAATTTTAACTCTCTTCCACCACCTGGTGGCAAAATTGCGAATTGCAGAAAGGTGTCCATCCTGCCTGAAAATGTTACCCGTTCTCTCCTCATGTATTAAGCTCATCCTCTTACAGGTGTTATGAGTAAAAACACAAGGGAAATGTGCACTATATCCAAGCCTCTATAAGAAATTTGTGAAATTTTTCTAACAAAGTTAAATGACACTACTTCAGTGATTACGAAATAATGAAATTTAATGATCTATACACTTAAGATAATCACTGTTAATATTTTGGCATAATCTCTTCCGATAATATACATTTGCATGGTTAAAAGTTCTTACTCTACATAAAATTTGGGGTCTTCCTTTTTTAACTTGACGATACTTCAGAAGTATTTTCTGAAGTCCTGAAACACATTTTTCCCAGCAAAAAGTTTGATAGCACACAATGCTGGCCAAATAGACACTCTTGCATGTAAAAATTGAAAATCTCTGTGAAGAGAAATTTGGCCATGTCATCAAAATTTTAAATGCACCTATCCTTTTTTTTATTAAGGTCATATTGGCTTACAATATTGTGTAAATTTCAAGTGTACATCGTTGTATTTTATTTTCTGTATAGACTACATCGCGTTCACCACCAAGAGTCTAGCTGCCATCCATCACCAGACATATGTGCCCCTTTACCCACTTCACCCTTCCCCACCCCCTGCTCCTCTGGTAACCACCCATCCGTTCTCCTAATCTATGTGTTTATCTTCTACATATGAGTGAAATCATATAGTTTTTGTCTTTCTCTGACTTATTTCACTCAGCATAACACCCTCAAGGTCCCTACATGTTGTTGCAAATGGTATAATTTTGTCTTTTTTATGGCTGAGTAGTATTCCGTTGTATATATATACATCACATCTTCTTTATCTATTCATCAGTTGCTGGGCACTTGGGTTGCTTCCATGTCTTGGCTATTGTGACTAACGCTGCAGTGAACATAGGGGTGCATATATTTTTTTGAAGTATCGATGTCATTGTCTTTGGATAAATACCCAGTAGTGGAATAGCTGGATCATATGGTATTTCTATAAAATCTCTTTTGACCCAACAATTCCACATTGAAGAATTTACCCTCAAAATATATTCTCACATGTGCAAAGTGAAATACGTATACAGTCATTCATAGCAGCATAGTTATTCCAGAGAAAGATTTGAAACAACTAAAAGTCCATCGATGAATAACTACTTGAATATGTTGTGATACATCTGCACAATGGAATCACACTCAAGCATAAAGAAAATGAGGAAGATCTTTGTGTGTTGATATGGAATAATCACCAGAAAAAAGCAAGATGTAGAACAAGCCATTTGGGTGAGAAAAAAGAACAGACACACGCATTTTAAATGGTTCCCTCTGAGGAGGGGATTGGAGCTGAGAGACGTAGATGCGAAGGAGACCTGCTTTTCACTTCTTGCCATTTTGGACCTCTGAATTAGTACTATCTGAGTTTATTACAAACCCTTTAAAAAGAATACTCTTCAATACCATTTTTAATTTTTCCATAATTTCCCATCAAGTGAATATATTAATACTTTCTTAGCATTTCCCTAATGCTTTTAAAACTATTACTGTGATAAAAGTATTTTACTATTGAGGTCATAGGTTTATAACATTGTGAAATTCAGGTGTACATTATTATTTATCAACTTCTGTATAGACTACATCTTATGCATCACCAGGATTCTAATTTTTATCTATTACCATATATATGTGCCCCTTTACCCCTTCTGTCCACCCCCCCAGCCGGCTTCCCCTGTGGTAACTCTTAATCTGTTCTCTTTGTCCATGTGTTTGTTTATTTTCCACATACAAGTGGAATCATGTGGTGTTTGTCTTTCTGTGTCTGGCTTATTTTACTTAACATAATACCCTCAAAGTCCATCCATGTTGTTGCAAATGGGACGATTTTGTCTTTTTTATGGCTGAGTAGTATTCTATTGTATATATACACTACATCTTTATCCATTCATCAGTTGAGTTGCTTCCATGTCTTGGCTATTGTGAATACTGCTGCAATGAACATAGGGCTGCATAAGTCTCTTTAGATTGTTGATTTCATGTTCTTTGGGTAAATACACAGTAGTGGGATGGCTGGGTCACACGGTATTTCTATTTTTAATTTTTTGAGAAATCTCCATACTGTTTTCCATAGTGGCTACACCACTTTGCATTCCCACCAGTAGTGTGGGAGGATTCCCTTTTTTCCACATTTGTTATTTTTTGTCTTCGTAATTAGAGCCATTCTAACAGGTGTAAGGTGATATCTCATTGTAGTTTTGATCTGCATTTTCCTGATGATGAGTGATATCAAACATCTTTTCCTGTGCATATTGGCCATCTGTATATCTTCTTTGGAAAAATGTCTGCTCATATCCTATACCCACTTTATGATCAGATTGTTTTTTTGTTGTTGAGTTGTATGAGTTCTTTATATATTTTGGACATTAACCCCTTGTCAGATATATGGTTTGCAAATATTTTCTCCCAGTTGGTGGATTCTCTTTTCATTTTGTTCCTGGTTTCCTTTGCCTTGCAGAAGCTCTTCAGTCTGATGTAGTCCCACTTGTCTGCTTTTTCTTTCGTTTCCCATGCCTAAGCAGACATGGTATTTGAAAAGATGCTGCTGAGACTGATGTCAAAGAGTGTACTGCCTGTATTTTCTTCTAGAAGTTTCATGGTTTCAGGTATTACCTTCAAGACTTTAATCCATTTTGAGTTACTTTTTGTGTATGGCATAAGATAATGGTCTACTTTCATTCTTTTGCATGTGGCTGTCCAGTTTTCCCGATACCATTTATTGAAGAGGCTTTCCTTTCTCCATTGTATGTTCTTGGCTCTTTTGTCAAAGATTAGCTGTCCATAGATGCATGGTTTTATTTCTGGGCTTTCACTTCTCTTCCATTGATCTGTGTGTCTGTTTTTGTATCAATAACATGCTATTTTGATCGCTATAGCTTTGTACTATATTGTGAAGTCAGGGATCGTGATGCCTCCAGCTTTGTCCTTTTTTCTCAGGATTGCTTTGGCTATTTGGAGTCTTTTGTTTTTACTTATAAATATTGGGATTCTTTGTTCTATTTCTGTGAAGAATGTCATTGGGATTCTTATTGGGATTGCATTGAATCTGTAGATTGCTTTAGGTAATATGGACATATATTCTTCCAATCTGCGTGCATGGAATATCTTTCCATTTCTTCATGTCATCTTCGATTTCTTTCAATAACGTCTTATTAGTTTTCATTGATAGGTCTTTCACCTCCTTGGTTAAATTTTTTCCTAGATATTTTATTCCTTTTGTTGTGATTGTAAATGGGACTGTATTCTTGAGTTATCTTTCTGTTAGTTCATTATTAGAGTATAGAAATGCAACTGATTTTTCTAAGTTGATTTTGTACCCTGCATCTTTGCTGTAGTTGTTGATCATTTATAATAGTTTTCCGATGGAGTCTTTAGGGCTTTCTGTATATAGAATCATGCCATCTGCAAACAGTGAGTTTCACTTCTTCCTTTCCAATATGGATACCTTTTATTTCTTTTTCTTGCCGAATTTCTCTGGCCAAAACCTCTAGTACTATGTTGAATAAGAGTAGTGGGAGTGGGTGCCCTTGTCTTGTTCCTGTTCTCAGAGGGATGGCTTTCAGTTTTTCACTGTTGAGTCTGGTGTTGGCTGTGGGTTTGTCATATATGGCCGTTATCATGTTGAAGTACTTTCCTTCCATACCTATTCTATTGGGAGTTTTATCATAAATGGATGTTGGATCTTGTCAAATGCTTCCTCTGCATCAGTTGAGATGATCATGTGATTTTTATTCCTCATTTTGTCAATGTGGTCTATCACAGTGGTTGATTTGCAGATGTTGAACCATCTCTGTGTCCCTGGTATAAATCCCACTTGATCATGGTGTATGATCCTTTTAATGTATTGCTGTATTCAGTTTGCCAATATTTTGTTGAGGACTTTTGCATCCACATTCATTAGTGATATTGATCTGTAATTTTTCTTCTTTGTGTTGTCCTCATCTGGCTCTGGGATCAGGGTGATGTTTGCCTCATAGAATATTAGGAAGCATTCCATCTTCTTCAATTTTTGGAATAATTCAAGAAGGATAGGTATTAAATCTTCTTTGAATGTTTGGTAGAATTCTCCAGAGAAGCCATCTGGTCCTGGACTTTGTTTTGTTTTTTTTTTTTTGGAGGTTTTTGATTACTGTTTCAATCTCTTTACTTGTGATTGATCTATTCATATTCTCTATTTCTTCTTGATTCAGTTTTGGGAGGTTGTATGAGTCTAAGAATTTATCCATTTCTTTGAGGTTGTCCAATTGGTTGGCATTAGGTTTTTCATAATATTCTCTTAAAATCCTTTGTATTTCTGTGGTACCCATTGTAATTTCTCCCCTTTCATTTCTAATTTTATTTATTTGAGGCTCCTCTCCTTTTTCCTTAGTGAGTCTGGCTAAGAGTTTGTCAGTTATGTTTATCTTCTCAAAGAACTAGCTCTTAGTTTCATTGATCCTTTCTACTGTGTTTTTATTTTTATTTTTTGGTTTCTGTTTCATTTATTTATGTGCCAATTTTTATTATTTCCCTCCTTCTGCTGACTTTGGACTTCATTTCTTCTTCTTTTTCTAGTTCTGTTAGGTGCAGTTTAAGATTACCTATTTGAGTTTTTTCTTGTTTGTTGAGGTTGGCCTGTATTGCTATGAATTTCCCTCTTAGGACCACTTTTGCTGCATCCCATAAGAGTTGGTATGATGTGTTTTCATTTTCATTTGTCTCCAGATTTTTTTGATTTCTCCTTTGATTTCTTCATTGATCCAATGGTTGTTCAGCAGCATATTGTTTACTCTCCACATATTCATGACTTTCCCAGTTTTTTTCTTGTAGTTGATTTCTAGTTTCATAGCATTGTGGTCAGAAAAGATGCTTGATATGATTTGAAGCTTCTCAAATTTACTGAGGCTTGCCTTGTTTCCCAACATATGGTCTATTTTTGAGAATGTTCCATGTGCACTTGAGAAGAATGTATATTCTGCTGTTTTGGGATAGTGTTCTATATATATCTATTAAGTTCATCTGGTCTAGTTTTTCATTGAATTCCATTTCCTTGCTGACTTTCTGTCTGGATGATCTATCCATTGATGTAAGTGTCGTGTTGAGGTCACCTACTATTATTGTGTTGCTGTTAATTTCCCCCTTTAGGTCTGTTAATAGTTGCTTTATGTACTTTGATGCTCTTGTGTTAAGTGCCTATATATTCATAACTGTCTGTCCTCTTGGTGGAGTGTCCCTTTTATCATTATATACTGCCTCTCTTTGTCTCTTATTGCTTGTCTTATCTTGAAGTCTGCTTTGTCTGATATAAGTATGGCAACACCTGCTTTCTTTTGTTTGCTATTAGCTTGGAGTATCATCTTCAATCCGTTCATTCTGAGCCTGTGTTTGTCTTTAGAGCTGAGATGTATTTTCTGGAGGCAGGATATTGTTGGTCTTTTTTTTTTTTTTGATCCATCCAGCCACTCTGTGTCTTTCAGTTAGAGAATTCAACCCATTTACATTTAGAGTGATTATCAATATATGAAGGCTTAATACTGCCATTTGATCTCTTGTTTTCCGGTTGTTCTATATTTCCCTTGTTTCTCATTCCATGTATTTCTGACAGCCATTACAGTTTGGTGATTTTCTATGATGGTTTTCTCAGTTTTCTCTTTATTTATGATTTGTATCTGTGCTCTGATTTTTTGTTTAGTGATTACCATGAGGTTTGTATAAAAGATCTCGTAGACGAGATAGTCCATTTTCTGACAGACCCCTATCTCCTTAGCCTAAGCAGGTTCCATCCTTTTCCTCTTCCCTAAGTTATTGTTGTCACTTATTCCATTTTGTGTTGTGGGTTTGTGATTAAAATGAAGGGTTTATAGTTATTTTTGATGCTTTCATTCCCTTTATCTTTTACGTTATAATTAAGTGTTTGCTAACCTGTTCTGAGAGAGAACTGCAATTTTCTGATTTTGTCTATTTATCTTCTTGCTCAAGGCTTTGCAAACCTTTTCTGTTTTGTTTCAGGTATGAGGGCCATCTTGATCATTTCTTGTGGGGGCAGGGGGGTCTTGTGGCAATGAACTCCCCCAGTTTTTGTTTACCTGGGAAAGTTTTTATTTCTCCATCATATCTGAAGGATGGTTTCACTGGATAGAGTATTCTTGGCTGAAAGTTTTTGTCTTTCAGTATTTTGAATGTATCAGTCCACTCTCTCCTAGCCTGTAAGGTTTCTGCTGAGAAATCCAGTGAAAGCCTGATAGGGGTTCCTTTGTAGCTTATTTTCTTCTGTCTTACTGCCCTTAATATTTTTTCTTTGCTATTGACTTTTGCCAGTTTTACTAATATATGCCTTTGAGAAGGTCTTTTTGCATTGATGAAATTAGGAGTTCTATTGGCTTCATTTATTTGTAATTCCAGTTCCTTCCGGTTCTCAACTGTCATTTCTTTGGACAAGCTCTCTGCTCCTTTCTCCCTTCCTTCTCCCTCTGGAATATCTATAATCCTTATATTGCATTTCCTAATTGAGTCTGATATTTCTTGGAGAATTTTTTCACTTCTTTTTAGTCTTAGTTCTCTCTCCTCCCCTACCTGAAGCAGAGGAAGATTGGCTCTGAGCTAAAATCTGTTCCCAATCTTCCTTTTTTTTTTTTTCTCCCCAAAGCCCCAGTACATAGTTGTATATCCTAGTTGTAAGTCCTTCTGGTTCTTCTATGTGGTATGCCACCACAGCATGGCTTGATGAGCGGTGTGTAGGTCCACTCCCAGGATGTGAACAGCAAACCCTGGGCTGCCAAAGCAGAACACGTGAACTTAACCACTACACCACTGGGCCAACCCCTAAATTACTAATTCTGTCCTCCATAATGTCAGCTCTGTTGTTTAAGGATTCTACATTGTTTTTTATTTCATTCATTGTGTTCTTCATCTCCAGCACTTGTTTGATTTTTTCTTAGAGTTTCAATCTCTTTTGTGAAGAACTCCTTCCACTCATTAATTTTACTCCTGGGCTCATTGAACTCTCTGAGTTTTCTTGTAACTCATTGAGTTTCCTTATGATAACTACTTTGAATTCTCTGTCATTTAGATTGTAAATTTCTATAACTGCAACATTGGTTTCTTGGGGGGGGGGTGGCACT
This sequence comes from Equus quagga, assembly GCF_021613505.1. Lineage (NCBI taxonomy): Eukaryota > Metazoa > Chordata > Mammalia > Perissodactyla > Equidae > Equus > Equus quagga. The sequence continues at coordinate 28,927,931 of NC_060275.1, read as the reverse complement.
TTCCTTCATGCACACAATCGCACTCTTTATTCACAGGTGGTACCCCTGGGCTGCTCAGCTTTGTGGGGGCATCCACACAGTGTCTGAGCCACCTCAGTGTGGGGCATTCCCACAGGCTAGGAATCAACTCCGAGAGCAAAAGTGTTCTCACGGAGTGCTGCCTGTTCCTCCGTCTCCTCTCAAAGTCATGCACTGGCTACCACATGAGGTCTCGCACCCTAGGTCACTGCTGCTGGTGTGGAGGAAGAGATTCATTTACCTCTTTTCACTGCTTCCCAGGGATCTAGTCCCCCCACCTTCAGACGTATGGCTGTGTGGATCTCTCAGATGTCCTTTTGTGCTGTGTGGATGTACTCTGTTGGTTAATAGATGTCCTTTTCATTGTATCTTAGGGGGGACAGATTAAGGGAACAGCTCACTCAGTCATGATGTTGATGTCACTCCCCCTGTGATAAACCTTTTGTAGATACCTTTTATATAAATCTTTGTTAAAAGTCCTCATAGTTTTGGTACAGGGAGTGACATCAGCATCATGGCAGAGTGAACTTGCCCGGGACTCTCTCCCCTCCAACATACAACAAAAAGGAGGAACCATATTTCAACAGAAAATACCCTAAAAGAACAAAAATACTCAGAGAGTCATGGCAGCCACACAACAGAGGGCAGAGTGGCTTGAGCCCCCATCGGAGGAGCTGGAACAGGGTAGGAGAGATCTTCACTCCCTCCCCTAAAGACTGCGGTCGCTGCCCCAGGAGGCTTCATGAGGGAAGGAGTAGGGGAGGGGTCACACGTCTGCAGGATCACCCAGGACTCCCTAGGGCCCTTTCAGCCTAGCGGAAAGCCCTCTAATGGGGTGAAAGCTTTCGTGTGAGGTGACCTCATCAAACCAAGACCCCAGGAGACCAGATAGTGAGAGCTGATCGGGAAACCTGGGACTGCACGCAGGAGAAATCACCCCTCCCCTGACCCGCTCAGCACAGTTCCAGCCCCTGGGATTCCAGCTGAAGGCAGAGGGCTCAGAATATGTGGCTCTCGACCCCCACCCAGTGGCGATAGGCTGTAACTTCAACTGAACAATATCAGAATGAGAAAGACCCAACCTTCCAACATCAGACACTACATCAAATCTCCAGAACAGAGAGAAAATGACAAGCACCTAGAACTCAGTCCTGAGGACACAGAAATAAGTAAACTAAACAACAATGAATTCAAAATAGTTATCATCAAAAAACTCAATGAGGTAAAAGAGAATATAGAGAAACAATTCAACGAGTTCAGGAGCCACTTCACAAAAGAGGATGAAACTATAAAGAAAGATCAATCAGAAATATTAGAGATGAAAGACACAATGGAAGAGATAAAACAAAATACAGGTTCCCTGAATGCTCATGTAGACACCATAGAGAAGCGAATCAGCATAATCGAAGATAGACATGTTGAAATGCTCCAGACAGAGGAGGAGAGAGAACTAAGACTAAAAAGAAATGAAGAAAGTCTCTGTGAAATATCCAACTCAATTAGGAAATGCAACATAAGAATTATAGATATTCAAGAATGTGAAGAGAAGGAAAATGGAGCAGAAAATGTGTCCAAAGAAATAATAGCAGAGAGCTTCCCAAATCTAGGGAATGAGAGGGAAATATGTGTGAAGGAAGCTTTCAGATCTCCTAGATTTGTCAATGTAAAAAGACCTACTGTGAGGCACATAGTAGTAAAACTGGCAAAAGTGAATGACAAAGAAAGAATACTCAGGGCAGCAAGGCAGAAGAAAATAACCTACAAAGGAAACCCTATCAAACTTACAGCGGATTTCTCTACAGAAACTTTACAAGCTAGGAGAGAATGGAATGACATATTCAAAACTTTAAAAGATAAAAATCTTCAGCCAAGAATACTCTATCCAGCAAAAATATCCTTCAGATATGAGGGAGAAATTAAATCTTTCGCAGACAAACAAAAGCTAAGGGACTTAGTAGCCATGAGACGCCCCCTACAAGAAATCCTCAAGAAGACCCTCATACCTGAAAAAATGAAAAAAGGGAGAAAGGGGTCACAAAACACAGAGTAAGGAGACAAATAGGTAGACAGAATAGAAATAAGATAGCAAATATTCAACTGTAGCATTAGGCTAAAGGGAAGGAAAATACCGAAAGCAAAGACAATCTTGTCACTTTAACCACAAACTCACAACACAAGTTGGAATAAGATATGCAAATAATATCTTAGAAAGGAAGGAGGAAAGGGACTGAATCAGTTGAGACTAAGGAAATAAGAGACCATCAGCAAATGGACTGTGTTATGCATGAGATTCTGAATACAAACTTCAGGATAGCCACTAAACTAAAAAGCAGAACAGAGACACAAAAAAACAAATAAGGAAAAAACAAAGAAACACATCATAAAAAACTGCATAATTCAATGGGTAGACGAAAACACAGGACAAGAAACTAAGGAAATGCAAGAAAACCAGAAAATGAGTGATATGACAGCATTAAGCCCTCATGCATCAATAATCACCCTCAATGTAAGTGGATTGAACTCTCCAATAAAAAGACGCAGAGTGGCAAGATGGATTAAAGAACAAGATCCAACAATTTTTTGCCTATAGGAAACACATCTCAGCTCCAATGACAAATACAGGCTCAGAGTGAAGGGATGGAAGATGGTACTCCAAACTAACGGAAAACAAAAGAAAGCAGGTGTCACAATATTTATATCAGACAAAGCAGACTTCAAGATAAGGCAGGTAAAGAGAGACAAAGAGGGACAATATATAATGATCAAAGGGACACTCCGGCAAGGAGAAATAACACTTATAAATATCTACGCACCCAACAGCTAATCTTCGACAAAGGAGCAGAGGGCCTACAATGGAGAAAAGAAAGTCTCTTCAACAAATGGTGCTGGGAAAACTGGACAGCTACATGCAAAAGATTGAAAATTGACCATTCTTTTTCACCACACACCAAAATAAACTCAAAATGGATCAAAGACCTAAAAATTAGGCCTGAGACAATAAGTCTTTTGGAAGAGAATATAGGCAGTACACTCTTTGACATCAGTTTCAAAAGAATCTTTTCGGACACTGTAACTCCTCAGTTGAGGGAAACAATAGAAAGAATAAACAAATGGGACTTCATCAGACTAAAGAGCTTCTTCAAGGCAAGGGAAAACAGGATTGAAACAAAAAAACAGCTCACTAATTGGGAAAAAATATTTACAAGCCACTTATCCGACAAAGGGTTAATCTCCATAATATACAAAGAACTCACACTGCTTAACAACAAAAAAACAAACAACCCCATCAAAAAATGGGCAGAGGACATGAACAGACATTTCTCAAAAGAAGATATGAATATGGCCAATAGACACATGAAAAGATGTTCATCATCACTAATCATCAGGGAAATGCAAATCAAAACTACACTAAGATATCACCTTACACCCGTTAGATTGGCAAAAACATCCAAAACCAAGAGCGACAAATGTTGGAGAGGTTGTGGAGAAAAAGGAATCCTCATACACTGTTGGTGGGAATGCAAACTGGTACAGCCACTATGGAAAACAGTATGGAGATTTCTCAAAAAGTTAAAAATAGAAATACCCTATGACCCAGCCATCCCATTACTGGGTATCTATCCTAAGAACCTGATATCAGAAATCTCAAGAGTCCGTTGCACCCCTATGTTCATCGCAGCATTATTTACAATAGCCAAGACGTGGAACCAGCCTACACGCCCAGAAACTGATGATTGGATAAAGAAGATGTGGTATATATACACAATGGAATACTACTCAGCCATAAAAAAAGACAAAATCGGCCCATTCACAACAACGTGGATGGACCTCGAGGGTATTATGTTAAGCGAAATAAGCCAGTCAGAGAAAGACGAACTCTATATGACTCCACTCATAGGTGGAAATTAGTATATTGAGAAGGAGATCCGATCGGGGGTTACCAGGGAAAAGGGGGGGGTGGGGGGAGGGTACGGAGGGGGAAGAGGTGTACCCACAACATGACTAACAAAAATGTACAACTGAAATTTCACAAGTGGTTGGTCTATCTTATATGTCAACTTGGCTAGGCTATGATATCCAGTTTTTGGTCAAACATCAGTCTAGATACTGCTGTGAAGGTATTTTTTTTTATGTGATTAACACTTAATAATCAATACTTATAAGTAAATCAGATTACTCTCATTATGTGGGTGGGTCTCACCCACCTGAAGGCCTTAAGAAAAAACCTGAGGTCCACTGAGGAAGGAATTCTGCCCCCAGAGGCAACTCTTCCCTGGAACTCCAACCTGCCCACTTACTCCTGCAACCTTGCAGCCCCCACAATCTCTGTACACACATCCTATTTGTTGTATTTCTTGGGATTAATACATGGATTAAGCTCTTAGATAGAGAAACAAACTTTGAGAACTATTAGAAAATATAGTTATCTTTGTGATTATAAAGATTTCCTAAATAAGACCAAAATACTAACCACAGAAACTTGTTATAATTAAGAACTGCTGCTGCCTATGAAAGGTACACTAAACTACACAATGAGATACTGACAAGTGTTCATAATTCTATCTCCTTTCTCAATTTTTGTCCTAATTTTTCATACTTCACCTAGTATTTTTTTTTCATTTCCTAGAGAATTTTAGTTGTCTTATTCTTTTCTATAGTACTTCTTTATACAGATTAGTCTTCTGGGCAGAGAAGCCAGTCAGGCTCTTCAACGTTACCAAATATAAACTTTGCCACATATATCCAACTAATTAATTTCTCTTTAATCAATCACAAAGTACTCTAGAATCTTACAAAGAGCTCAGCCTTGAATTATCTAGGTCTGCTGATTGTAGTATTCAAGTAAAATAAGCTAAGAAGCATGTTTACCAATTCCTCAAAGTAATCTCAGTTCCTTTAGAGAATCAAACTACAGAAAACCACCAAGCAATATGGAACTTTATTTTTAACGTGATTTCTGTACATCTGGAGCATACGAGTAATCCTTTCACCAACGGAACTGATTACTAGAACAAATGATGAGAGAACCAAACTGGCATTTGATGTGAATCCACAGGAGTTTAAGCTTCAAATCCGGCCAAGAAGTTTGTCACAATCTCTTTCAGCTTTGCATCTGACTGTTCTGAGATCTTTCCATCAGTCCTATTTTGAAAGAAAAGTAGATCATCAGCTGGCTTGGACAAAATTCAATGACTAACCTAATTACAGAATTCAAGAGAATTTTAACAAAACTTTCTACCTTAAAACTTACAAAAAAGAGGCTATCAATTGTGTTCATACCTGATAGTGCCCAACAGGGCTTGGTGTTGGCTGATAACATGAGCCAAGAAGGCACTCTCAAACTTTGTGATCTTGCTGGGCTCCAGTTTATCAAGATACCCCCTTACGCCAGCATAGATAACAGCCACTTGTTCCTCAATAGCCATGGGAGCTGAAAAGAAAAGAAAACCAAGTGAGTTGCTCAAATAAATACAGGCCATGTGTCAGAGAAACTTACTTTTCCCTCAAATTTTTAATGTGTCTTGACATATCACCTACTCTCACATAGTGAGAAATGCCACATTAATGTTCCTTCCTACCTCCCTCTCCAGGAAACAGATTTTTCTCCTTATATTCGCAAGGCCTTTAAGATTAACCTTTGGGAATATTCCATAAGCACTGTTTATCATCTGGTTTTGGGTATAAATAATCTGCTGAAATTTTATAGCAAGATGAATACATCCCAACATTCCTTTAAATCTGGTGAATTCCACTCATACAGCCAAGAAGGTAGGAGATCTACTAGGTCTTAATTCCCCAAAAGAAAGATATTAAGTATACTTAAGTTTTCCCTACTTCATAGCATTTATATTCAAATGATAAGGACTGTACTTTAAGTAAGTAAAATAGGCACTAATTGCATTCAAAAGGCAGTGGTGTTTTTTTTTTTGGTGAGGAAAGTTGGCCCTCAGCTAACATCCGTGCCAATCTTCCTCTGTTTCGTATGTGGGATGCTGCCACAGCATGGCTTGATGAGCGGTACATAGGTCCGCACCTGGGATCCAAACCTGAGAACACGGGGGCTGCCAAAGAGGAGTGCATGAACCACTATGCCACTGGGCCAGCCCCAAACGCAGTACTTTTGATGAAAGATAACAGCATGTATTTCAGCTTGAAGGGAGCTATGTGGTATTCCCAGGCCCTAAGATACAGTAGGAACCTGACCAAATGAAAAGAACTCACCATACTGTCCTTGCTTCAGCAACTCAGTCAGACGCACACCACGGCTTAAGAGTTGTTGCGTGGCAGCATCAAGGTCAGAACCGAACTGGGCAAAAGCAGCAACCTCACGATACTGAGCCAATTCCAGCTTCATGGTACCTGCCACCTGAAATACAGAAATGCTTAACTCATAAAATACTAAAATACTTAAAGACACAAAGCACTATACAAAATACACTTTGATTTTGCCTAGTGACACCCCTTCTCCCTAACAAAGTGATGCAAAAATTACCTGCTTCATGGCCCTGGTTTGGGCAGCAGATCCGACACGAGACACAGACAAACCAACGTTAATGGCAGGGCGAATACCTTTGTAAAACAATTCTGTTTCCAAGAAGATCTACAATGTAAGGAGAATACACATGCTAGTAAACTTAAAGAAATCAACTATTTTCAAGATTAAGTCACTGGGCTAAAAACCGAAGCCCACGATCTGAGGAAGAATGCTAAGATTCTTTCTTAAAAGCTAGAGAGCCCCTTAAATCTTTCACAACCCAAATCAACCTACATATTCTATTGCTGAGATTAAGACGTGCATGAGATGAGGAAAAACAACAGATAACATATTCATACTAAAATAGACACAGGTGAAATGCTATGATCTCTGGGCTTTATTTCAAAATGATCTAGGGAGAAGAACAGTAGTGGGTACAAATCAGAATGAAGTAGTCACACGTTGCTTAACAAAGAGATATGTTCTGAGAAATGGGATACATTTTGAGAAATGCGTTGTCAGGCAATCTTGTCACTGTGCGAACATCACAGTGTACACAAACCTAGACAGTACAGCCTACTCTAGGCTCTATTGTGGTACTAATCTTATGGTCCCACCGTTGTATACATGGTCCATTGTTGACCAAAACGTTATGTGGTGCATGACTATACACCATACCATGAATTGGTTAAGTGGGTGAGATACATGGGGTTTCATTATACTATTATCCTTATAAGTGAAATTTTCCATAATAAAAAGGCATCTAACAAAGCAGTTCATAACCACTAGTTTCAACCAATGCCTTGGAATCATCCAAAGTGTTTACACTTATTTTATAATCATAAAAATAATACCTGTCCATCAGTGATGGAGATGACATTTGTTGGAATGTAAGCAGACACATCACCAGCTTGTGTTTCTATGACTGGTAAAGCAGTCAAGGAGCCACCACCAAAAGCATCGTTCATTTTGGCTGCTCTCTCTAGGAGACGGGAGTGCAGGTAGAACACATCACCAGGATAGGCCTCACGACCAGGGGGTCGGCGGAGCAGCAGGGACATCTGACGATAAGCAACAGCCTAGAGCATAGAAAAGAACTGTGAAGTTCACCTATCAGACAGAAGCTGCATTTGTCAACTTTCACTGTGCTGCAAACATACAAACAGATTCTAAAAATACATTTCCTTTGACCTGTTTGGATAAGTCGTCATAGATGATCAAAGCATGTTTGCCATTATCCCTGAAATATTCTCCCATAGAACAGCCAGAATAAGGAGCCAAGTACTGAAGTGGGGCAGCATCAGAAGCAGTAGCTGAAACCACAATGGTGTACTTCATGGCATCTGAGAAGAAAATAAATTTTAAGGTTTAACCAGGTTATCCATATTGTGATTTTAAATCAGAGGATACTATACTAAAAATTATCTAAGTGCTTTACTATGAAATGATTTACTGTTAAGATTAACCAGAGTCAAATAGCTTCTACTCTAAAAAAACTGACAAAACCTTAGAATTTACTCTCATTTTACACTATCTTTTTTTATTTATTGCTTTCGTTTTTTTATTGATTTATATTAGTAGAAAGTTCAGTTCATTAGGGAGAAATTAAACTCAGCCTTCATTAAGAAGCCATCCCAAGACTAGCAGCAACAGGACTTCCCAATAACAGCAATGAGACTAAAGTTCATTCATACCTGCATCTGTAAGTCTCTTCACCAACTGGGCGACAGTGGATCTCTTTTGACCAATAGCAACATAGATACAGTATAGCTTCTTCTTTTCATCAGTTCCATCATTGAAACGCTTCTGGTTGATGATTGTGTCAATAGCAATTGATGTTTTGCTTTAAAACAAGAAAGTAAAAATAAATCTTACTAAACATGAAAGGATTCCCCAACTTACATTTCACTAATCCTCATCACACTCCACTCTCCTCCCATTATATCCAAAGCATTTACCATTCCATGCCTACAAAGTAATCTTACCATAGAGCAAATTTTAGTTAGAACTTTTAACAAGCTACTCAGTCTTTACCCAGTCTGTCGGTCACCAATAATCAGCTCACGCTGACCACGACCAATTGGCACCAAGCTATCCACAGCCTTAATGCCAGTCTGCATGGGCTCCCGCACAGAGATTCGAGGAATGATCCCTGGGGCTTTCAGGCCAACTCGCCTTCGGGTCTTAGAACCAACTGGACCCTGTAAAACAATAAAAGAACCCCCAGGACAATCAGTTTTGATGTTTGTTAGAAGCTACAACCGCATCTAATAAATGTTAAACCTACCTTTCCATCAATGGCATTACCAAGGGCATCTACTACGCGACCTAACAGCTCCTCGCCAACTGGAACATCCACAATGGCTCCTGTTCTCTTCACAATATCTCCTTCCTTAATTAGTTTATCATTTCCAAACACGACAACACCAACATTGTCAGGTTCCAAGTTCAGAGACATACCCTATACAAAAGACACAATTGAACACCCATGAAACTTGAGTGGCACTTCGTCTCATATACCAACGCCACAGGATACGAAAGTAGCTGGGGGGGGGGAAACTGTGTTGTCTTTTAGATCTGGTTTACTCTTGAGTATTTTTCCAACACCAGTCAACCTTCTTTGGTTAAGACTTTTAAAACAGCAAGATGTTTCCTTGAATAATCTTAGGATAGCATTATGATAAGCCTAACATGTTCCTTACCATATCCTCAAAGAACTAAAAGAAGCAAAAAAACTGAAACGGTTAAGCTTTTTTCACTGCATTTCCTTTGACTATGGCTTTTGAATTGGGTGGTCAGTATAAAACAAAGCGATCAAGGTCAAGTGGAAATTTTAAGACACACTTGACTCACATCTTTTTATCTGTGAGAAACTCCAGAAACAGTTTTAAAAATTATCTAATCAGAACCTGTACTCATCAGGTTAGTAGAAAGGGAAATGAAAAGCTACTCAATCAAGAACAAATTCTCAAAATATAACAGCATTGGATCATCTCTCATCATTACAACCTCATTTCAACATGCTAAGACGTTAGGTCCCTAAATCAAAAAAAAGGCTATTGCAGGAACTGAGTCTGGTCAGTAACGGAATCTCTAGAGAAGTTCTTACAATAAACAGAGAAGATTGTCATGGAGTTATCATTGCAGGTGCAATATCTTTAGTCGAAATCTCTCATGTTTAACAGTCACTAACCACAGATGGCTATTTAAAATTTAAATTAATCAATGTCATGTTACCAAAGTCTGAAACTTATGTTTGCCTCCAATTATCAACAAATCTCTACACATCACCCACTCTCACTTTCTCAGTGAGAAACTCCACGTTCTACACACTCAGTAGCCTCATGTGTATAGTAGTTACCGTATTTAAACAGCACATAGAACATTCTCTCATTGCAGAAAGTTCTGGTTGGACAGTACTGGTCTAGACTCTTAGATCTTAAAAGCTAAAAGGAAACTTAGAGTTCATCTATTTCAGCTTCACCTTTCAAAGATATTTAAGATATATACACTGAAGAGAGGTTACATTTTTAGCCAGTCTTACAGCTACTGACAAAACTTTTGGCTCTATAATTAGTCTTCCACATCAAGACTCTTTCCATACTGGACACTAGCAAGAGGACTATACTTTCTCCTATCTGTGTGCTTAGTAGATAATCCTACTGTCCTCTGTCCACCTGGATATCACGCTCTGCTTTCCTCAGAGAACCCATGACTCCTACAACTTTTATTTCTCATTCCACTGGCCAACTGGCTCAACCTAATAGAAAGAAGTAGACTTGTATCATCAGAGAGCTTCTGATAACTACACCGCTAACTCACTTCTCAACAATAACACGTCTACTCTCACTAGAAATACACAATGACTTTCAACTTCTCACCATAAACAAATTTAGTTGAAGTTATCAAATGCTTTTGTATTAGATGATCTTAAGGGCCACAAAGAACAGACTTAACTTCTTAGAATTTGGGTGAAGTTTACTCAGTTTTGTAACTTGGTGGTAGTGGCTACAACTTACGAGTAAACCAGCCCCTAGAGGAAAAACCTTGGTTAACCAGAACCCTTCAGTTTGTTTTCACAGTCTATGATAATGACAAAAACAAAATAAAAAAAACACTGAAGTAGACTGAGAATTTAAAGTTAAAAAAATAACTGACGCAATCTCTGAATTACGAAATGAATAACCAAAAAGACACCAATGCTAAAACATCAAAAAAAAATATCATATTACCATTTACCTTTAAACCTGAAGAAAACTCTACCATTTCTTCTGCTTGAACATTTCTCAGCCCATGTACACGGGCAATACCATCTCCAATACTTAAGACACGCCCAGTCTCTTCAAGATCAACAGAGGTATCAGCTCCAAGAATACGCTCTTCAAGAATAGAGGACATCTCAGCAGTGCCTATTGAGAGAGGACAGTTACATTACAAAAATAACCTGGTCCCAAGATCTCTTCAAAATCCATTTCCCCAATAACATAAAACCCAGAGCTCTGTGATCAAAATTATCAAATTACATTCTAAAACATAACATACATGATTCTATTCAAAAAAGCTTGATACTTATCACTATGAAAAAGAATCCAAGCGACAGAGAAAAACTTCACAACAAAAATGTAAATGAGATAAGAAGCTAATAAAATTAAGCAACACCCTCAAAATAAATGTTCTCTTTGAATCCTTCAGTTTAATTTCTAAGGAATCTGTATCTATGTTGAAATCTGAAGTTTTAGCTAAATTCTATAAAAAGCATATTTTTAAAAGGCAGTCTACCTTAAAAAGCAATTGTTAAAGTGTTAAGCATCTTTCCCTTTAAAGGCATGTAGGTACAATTCTTGATTTTAGCATGTAGAAGATACTTATCTTTATTTCAAAGGCCCTAATACACATCTCAAAAGAAATTTCCCCAACCTCCGGCATCTTCTTGTGCTCATTTCCCCACTTCTTTATCGAATTTGCAATGTGCAAATTCAGACTCCAAGGTATAGATTAGCAACTGCTTGCATTGCAAAACACAGGGTAAAAGTTACTTCTAATTTTTTTAGGGGGGGGGGGAAGAAATCTTTCATAAATCAGAAAGGGTGCCTACCACCTGATATGTGTACTTTGTTTCCATCCAAGGCACACTACTAGAAAAAAGAAACTACACTAACATTGAAAGAGAAATATATGACTATGGTTAATTTCACTAGAACAAGAGACCCTACCAAGACAAGGCTAAAGGGCACATTATGGGTTAAGAATCTGAGATTCCATAGCAACTAAAATTGAGACAAAAAATTAACAAAGGGAAAAAAAGAACCCACAACAGTTATGTAACCTACGTAAGTTATTTTCTCATTTAACGACAAGGTAGTAAGTGTGACGTAGAGACAGAAATGACTTACCAGTCTTCTGAAGACGAGTGTTAGAGGCATGGAGGTTCCTTGCAGCAATGAAGGATGATCCCAAAGCATTTTTGGAGACCTAGTCCAAGAATATTTTAAAAATCTGATTTTTAAGAAAGCCTTTATAAAAGTGGCAAGCTTAAATGCAGGTTTACTTTGATCACATTATCAGTGAAAAATATTAATCATATTCAAAATATTTTGCTTAAAATTAGAAGACTTAGTCACATGAGAAAGTACCTTTCGATATATGTGAAAATCTACTATGCAGTTCCCCGGACACTGTAAATAGTCTATTTATAAATTGAGTTGTGGAAATTCTCAGTAAGATAAACTGCTTCCTAAAACGGACATATCTCAACAGATCTCATATTTTACTTTAAAAGCAAACAAAAACTGTCAATGTTACAGTTTGATTAAGAGGTATGGCATATGCTTTTTTTTTTTTTTGACTTTCTTAAACTGGAGGCAATCTGGACCCCTCCTTCAAGTCGTAATGGTGTGACTGGTCACTGTCAATTCCGAAGCTACTGTCTTCTACAGGATGTGGATGAAAGGCATTAAAAATGCTTTTTTTGCTAACAGAAATCCACGAGGCTGCCAGCGGTTATGTTAGGGGAGTAAAATGGCCAGTATGTTTATTTCACCTTCCAAATTGGGATCACTTTTGAAAGAAAAAATAAGTAAATATAAAAGCGTTTACATAAGACTTAAGAAGTATGTTCTTAACTTGAAGGGACATAGGTAAAGAAGGGCATTGACCTTTACTGGTATTCTCTGACCTACGTTCTTTTTGACTTGAGTTCTCACTGTCTTTAATGATTCCTCAAGGACGAAATCTTAAAACATGTCCAAGTATCACAGAGCAAAGTCTTCTTTCAGCCAGACTGAGACAACTCAGGAGCCAGCTTCACCGCTGTCACGGTATGGGCCCCACGAAATGCGTATGTGACAATCGTTTCCACGGTCGCTTCAGTATGCAGGCCTGCGAGACCGCCTACTGCAGGAGGCAGAAACCGCCTGCACTTACTGCTATCCTCTACCGACCTCCGGGCAGAGGTGCAATCCCGGGCCTGCTGACCTTCGCGCAATGTCAGGCTGCCCTAGCTCGCTTCGACAGGAGCTGACAACAGGGCTTTGACCTTCAGCGAGGGAGTCCCGGAGAACCCGCGGGGCCGAGCCTCGCCGTTTCGAGCAGGCCTCGGAAAGCAGGCGCCCAAGCGCTGACCTTCACCCAAGGCCCCTCTCGGGCCGCCCTCAGACCAAGACGGGAATCCTCTCGGGGCCCCATCCCTGCACAGCACCGAGGTCACTGGCTCCCCTGCATCACTCTGCACCAGCCCGCACCGGGAGCGAGCAAAACGGCCCTTCCGCCGCCCGCCCTGCCCAGCGAGCAGCCAGGGGTGCAAGATGGCGGCGCCCGCCACAGCCCCTCACCCTCCTTGCAGAAAGAGCTCCGGAGCCCGCCAGCCTCCCGCCGCCGCCGCCGCCGCCCGGCCACCTCCCTCCCGCCGGGCCCCTGTGCTCACCAGCCCGGCCCGACGAGGGAGGGCGCGGGCCACGGCCGCGGCGACGCGCACGGACAGCATCTTTGCAGCTCCTCCTTGGGCGGTTCCCCTGCAGCCGCAGCCTCCGGACTGACTGGGACAAAATGGCCGAGCAGCGAGGAAGGTCAAGGCAGCCGGCCCACCTGACCCGGAAGTACCGCCCCTCGGTTTCACCTCCGGACGCGAATCGGCATTTTGCTAGGGGGAGGGGGTTGCTTTTTCTACCTATAGTTTTTAGATTTAAACCTCAAAATGAGTGATTGGACTTTTGCTAGCTTTGGCCGAGGCATCCGTTACACATTTATTTGGGTCTTTCGAGTCGACCTTGTGGTTGCCCGGGGTGACCACGTGGTTAGCGGAACCTGGTAACAAGCAGTTCCCAGGCCTCATCCGGGGTACCAGATGATGTTGGCGTCAGCCTGTCCCTGGTGCGGTTTGCCTGACGGTGTCGGGGGGATGGTAGTGTCGGGTTCAAGACTACAGCTGTTAAAATTTGGTGCTGTAGCAACAGTAAACAGTTATCCCCCGGCCGGGTCGCACGCGGGAGGTTTCCTGCCGGCCGGCAGATCGCTGGCACACCCCAGACCCTCTGAGTCGAAAAATTGGGTCAATGTGAATCTTTCACAAGCATCCACACCATTCTAGGTGATCCGGTAGCACTCAAGTTGGAGAATCGCAGTTCTTTTTAGATTAGATTCAAAAGAATCTTGTCTGAGAATTAGAGCAAATTGTTTAAAAAGTGTTAAAAGTGTTAACAGGCTCAAGGAGTTCGAGTAGTGGTTGCCAATCCTACTGAGAATGGTCCCTAATCAGTAGTCTCACTCTAGACCGGACTAGGGCTCAAGTTTTTCTCTACCAGCAACTAGTTTCATGACAGTGGGGACTCTGATTTTTGTTTGGAGTAAAATGGAAATGATGAAAATAACTTTCTATACCTACCCACTAAGATTGGGACAGGACTTTTCCCCCCCCACAGAATTTTTGTGGTACTGAGATTTTTGTGATATGTACTGAATTTTGGGGAGATGTTGGGTATTTTGTGATAGTGGAGACTAGCCTTCACTTGTAACTGTTCTGAGAAGCATCTTTCAGCTTCATCCACGAAATCCTAGTTTACACCCAAAACCTTAATTTGGGTGAACCATATCAATACCTGGTTAAAAGTGTCATCTCCTAAAACATAGCTTGCAAACCTATGGCCAACAATCCCTGTCTTTAATATTTTACTTCCTTTACAAGGTGAGCCATGGTAAAATATGACAGTCCTTCTTCTGGGAATCGGGTAGGAATAGGAAAAATTTTGGTTTGTAAAAACAACAAAGTTACAGGGATATTTTGTAAAATGTGTAGTGATGAAAGTAGACAAAGGGTATAAAGCTAACTTTTTTCCCCATACTCAAGGCCTGTACCAGCTTATCTGAAATTTGCTTACTGAGCAGAGATATATTTGACTGAAACAAAAAGAACAAGAAAGCCATACAATATAGTGTTGGCTCGTTAGTAAGATTCCTTTGAAAAGAAAGGTTTAATCATTTTCAATACGCATATGAGTTAAGAGAAAGACACTTGATACTAAGTCTGATCCACAATTTGATATTAAACTACACATCACAGACAGCTGAGCACGTGGTCTGCCCTTCCTAACATAACACTGTACACTGCAGGAGGTTTGCAGCAGCAGTGTGATATAACCTAAGGAGACTGAAACACGCAATTGGAGCCAGAACACTGTGGTCAGGTTCCAGCTCTTCTGCCTAATCTTGGTCAAGGCATTTGATCCATGTGTGTCTGTTTTTAATATGAAAATAGCTAAAATAATATGGGTCTACCTATTTTACAGGATTCCTGTAAGAATGAAACAAAAACAGGAAAACATATAGAAAACTATACATTGCTGTAGAAAACAAAGAACCTCTCACCATGTTAATTACAGAGTGATGGAGAGAGGAGAGAACTCAAGGGAAGGCAAGAAATGAATGGCTGAGTGGCAGAGACAGTGCCAGTAGTTGGATGCTGTCAAGTGTTTTATTTTTTTTAATTATTTTTTTTTTCAGGAAGATTAGCCCTGAGCTAACTGCTGCCAATCCTCCTCTTTTTGCTAAGGAAGACTGGCCCTGAGCTAACATCCACGCCCATCTTCCTCTACTTTGTATATGGGACGCCTACCACAGCATAGCTTTGTCAAGTGTTTTAAAACAGTTTCCAGCACATTTAGCTCTTTGGTAGTGGAAACTAACAGATACGATTGACTGCTGCAGCGCATATTGCCGGTAAAAATTTCAAGTTAATGCTCTCAGTGTGGAAGAAATGGAAACATCTGCGATCCAAAACACAAGTTTCAGCTATTTTTTTTTTTAAGACAAGCAATTCAAGTAAGAAATAAAAATATAAGAGGGAAAAAACAGCCTGGTTCTACGCGGCTTTACTTCCCGTTTTGGAGACTATACCACGGAGGGCGGAAAGAGCCGCAAGGCGGCAACCAAGAAGAGCCTTGCAGGGCTGGAGGCTTGGACCAGCCTTGTCCAAGAGCTTAGCGGCCCAGAGTCCTAGTAAAAACTACAACTCCCAGAAGTCCCGGGCCCGTGGGGGCGGGACCAACGGTGTGTGGGCGGGGCCTTCGGAGCCAGCAGGGAGCCTGTCCCGCGAGGATCCTCTCGAGAAGTGGCGGGAGCAGCGGCTATGGAGGCGCAAGAGGAGAAAGAGGCGCAGGTGATGGGGCGGGAGCGGGGATTTGCAGCCTTCTGGAAACGTTGTCTTTGACACAGTCGCCCAGCCGCCGGATCTCTAGGGCGCGGCACGTTCACTTTTTTCCTCCCCCTATTCAGCTGTCCATCTTTAGTGCCGCTTTCACCATCTGCGAGCCCCCTTCTGCTTAGACCCTCCTGGAAGGGGCGTTTCCCGGCCTTCCCTGGCTTGGACTTGGGCTTGCAGAGGGTTTGAGGAGGCCGCTGGTACGAAGCCCCTCCCAGCAGTCTGGAGTGGGACTTCTGAACCTAAACCCATCTTCCAGCGAAGCCTCCCAGTTCACCGCTGCTTCCTCCTAGAATTATCACACCTGACCTGCTTCCGTGTCCCGCATCCCAGCTCTAGGAACCTCCCGGCACTGCGAGGCTTATGGTGTGTTGAGGACAACTCTTTTGTTTCAGACTTTGCACGTATAATAATGCTCTAGGACCTGCATATTGAGCTTTAAAATTATTCGAGTGATGCAAATTATTAACCCGTACTACTTTTATAGCTTCGAGAAAGGATGGTTTTCTGCTAATTTTGACTTGTACCGTTGTTCATTGTGCCTGCTCGCTTTTTAAGTGTTTCCTGACATCTAATATCTCCCTAACGACAAGGTAGGATGTGAAGTTAGTAGGACTCCAGAATATTCATGGAAAGCATTTAGTTTGCTTTTGATCACTTCTTTGTCATATTTGCTTCGTGCCATTACAATAAACAAGGCTTTTAATATTTCATGGTTAGGTTGCTGCGTGGTTGAAAAAAATATTTGGAGATCATCCCATTCCACAATATGAGGTGAATCCACGGACCACAGAGATTTTGCATCACCTTGCGGAACGCAACAGTGTCCGGGACAGGGATGTCTACCTGGTAATAGAGGACTTGAAACAGAAGGCAAGCGAATATGAATCAGAAGGTGAGATTAATTAGAGAGTTTTGAATGAGATAATAACTAGAGGCAACCATATTTTATAACACTGAAGTATATGGGATTAATTTAGTGTAGACTGCTTACTAGTTTTGCTTCTTTATTTTATCCAGATTTGTCTTCCAATCTGTTGTTATAGTAACTTAATAAATCATAAATTTCACTCTAGTATATATTTTATTGGTACTCTGATAGCAAAATAGTAAGTCCTAAAAGATAAGAGCCTAAACTTACTAACCTTACATACAAGATGCTTGTGGCTTTTCACTTACATATCTTTTTGATGTTTCCAGTCTCCATGCATTAGTCATAATGAGCCATCAGGACACCTGAGGTGGCAGCCATGAACTGTGAGACTTGAACAAATCACTCTCTTGTTCTGTATTCACAGGATTGCCTTAGTATTTTGTGCTGTGCATATGTAGATTGAAAAGTGTTTTCAACACACCTGTTGTTTTTATAATACAAACCACAAAAATAAAGATTGATGCAAACTTTTTTTTTAAAGATTGGCCCTGAGCTAACATCTATTTTTGTTTTTTCTTCTCCCCGAAGCTGCCCAGTACCTAGTTGTATTTTCTAGTTGTAGGTCATTCCAGGTCTGCTGTGTGGGACACTGCCTCAGCATGGCTTGATGAGCGATGCTAGGTCCACACCCAGGGTCCAAACCCGTAAAACCCTGGGCCACTGAAGCAGAGTGGGTGACCTTAACCACTCGGCCATGAGGCCAGCCCCTGATAAAAACCTTTTAATGGCGGGAATATACAAAAGAGAAAGGACATGAGACCTATATTTGCCCTAAATTTAACCAAGTGTATGGCATGTGTTACATACAATGTTTTGAATGTAGTATAATTTATATTTTAATTCTATTGCATATGTGCTTTTTTCCCCCCATTTTCTTGTTAAAATTAACATACAGTAAATTTGACTTTTTGTTTTGCTGTACACATGGATTCTGGGAACCACCCCCACAATCAGGATACAGAACAGTTCTGTCTTACTGAAGAACCTCCCCTGGGATGCTCCTTTACACTCCTACTCTCCAATATATGTGCTTGTGAACTTGTTTTTTTTTTTTTTTTTGGCTGAGAAAGATTTGCCCTGAGTTAACACCTGTTGCCAGTCTGCCTCTTTTTTTTTAACTTGTGGAAGATTCATCCTGAGCTAACGTCTGTGCCAATCTTCCTTTGTTTGGTATGTGGGTCACCGCCACAGCATGGCTGCCAACGAGTGGTATAGGTCTGCGCCCGGGAATTGAGCTGGGGCAGAGCATGCCAAACTTAACTGCTAGGCCATGGGGCTGTTTGTAATTTTAAATTCTGAGTAGTGGTACCATATAGCTCTATGGACTTGAATGACTTTTGAGCTAAAAGTTGTTTTTTAGATGCAGTTTTCATTTCTGCACAGTGCAGTTCTTTGCAGCATGAGATTGAAACATTTTGGAAATATTTTTAGAAATTGTGAAAGGTTGTAAAGTTTTGTTTGAAGACTTTTTAATCGTGGTGATGAAACTACAGATGAAACTGTTAAAACCATTCATTCTTCATGCTGCCAGTTCTTCATTTGAGGAGGAAAATGAAAAGAAATTTCCCTGGCTAGAACCTCCAATAAAATATTGAGAAGATGTGGCCAGAGCGGACATCTTATCTTCTTCCTGATCTTAGAGGGAAAACATCCAGTCTTCACCATTAAGTATAATGTTAGCTGTGGTTTTTGTAGATGCCCTTTATCAAGTTGGGGAAGTTCCCTTCTCTTCCTAGTTTGTTGAGTGCCTTTATCATGAAAGGGTGTTGGCTTTTGTCAAATGCTTTTTCTGCGTCTATTGAGATGATCATGTCACTTTTGTTTTTTATTCTATTGATATGATGTGTTATATTAATTGACTTTCAGATGTTGAACCAACATTTATCCTTAAGATAAATCCACATCCTCATGGTATATAATTTTTTTATAGGTTGCTGGATTCCATTTGCTAGTATTTTGTGGAGGATTTTTGCATTCATATTTATAAGTAATAGGTCTTGTGATGTCTTTGTCTTTTTGTATTAGGATAATACTGGCCTCATAGAAAGAGCTGAGAAGTGTTCCCTCCTGTCTGTTTTTTGGAAGAGTTGGTGAAGAAGTGGTATTACTTCTTTATATATTTGATAGAATTCAGTGGTAAAACCATCTAGGTCTGAGATTTTCTTTGTGGGCAGCTTTTGATTACTAATTCAATCTCTTCACTTGTTATAGGTCTATTCAGATTATCTACGCTCTTGAGTTAGTTTCCATAGCTTGTGTCCTTTTTGGAGTTTGTCCATTTCATCTAAGTTATCTAAATTGTTGAGTACAGTTGTTCATAGTATTCCTTTATAATCTTTTTTAGTAAGTAAGTAGGTCAATAAGATGTCCTCTCTTTCATTTCTGATTCTAGTCATATGACTCTTCTCTCTTCTTGGTCAATCTAGGTGAAGGTTTTTCAATTTTGTTGATCTTTTCTAAGAACTAGTTTTTAGTTTTACTGATTTTTCTCTATTTTTCTCATCTTTTACTTCAGTATTTTTACTCTGTCTGTCTGTGGATCTCTTTGCATTTATCCTACTTGGATTTGATGAGTTATTTAAGTTCTTCCTGGATATGTGAGTTATTGTTTTTCAATAAATATGGTAAATTTTCAGGCATTATTTCTTTGACTGGTTTTTTTCCACTTCTTTCTCTCTTCTCTCCTTCTGGTACTCCCATTGTGCATATGTTGGTGTGCCTAATAGTGTTCCACATTTCTCTGAGGCTCTCTTTTCTTTCATTGTTTTTTCTCTCTGTTCTTTAGCTTCCATAATCTCTGTTGTTCTGTTTTCAAGTTCACTTATTCTTTCTTCTGCCACTTCAAATCTATTGTCAATCCTCTCTGGTGAATTTTTCATTTCAGTTATTGTACTCTTCAACTAGAATCTCCATTGAGTTCTTTGTTTATAATTTATCTCTTTATTAATATTCTCTATTTGATGCCGCATTGTCATCTTACCTTTTGTTGATTCTTGAATCATGGTTTCCTTTAGTACTGTGAACATGTTAATTATGGCTATTTCCAAGTCTTTTCTGACAAATCCAACATCTGATTATTCTCACAGGCAGTTTCTATTGCTTGCTTTTTAACGTAGGTCATGCTTTCTTGTTTTTTGCATTCCTCACATTTTTTTGTCAGTGAATGGACATTTTAGAGTACATTTTTAGAGTACATTTTAGGTACATTTTAGCAACTCTGGGTACTAGTTCCCACAGAGCTTGTTATTGTTATTTTCTTGTTTATTTGTTTAATGACTGACTGGATTGTTTTAGTGAAGTCTGTTTACCCCCGACAGTGTTAAGCCTCTGCTGTCGCTCCCCAGGGAGTTACATACTTGAGTATGCCCACAGTCACTCTGCAATGACAGTGGTTTTGGTAGGACTGGCTTCCTTTCTTTCACAGACCACACTCGTCTGTAAAATCCCACTAACTGACAATTGATTATTGCTTTCAGCAATACCCTGGGGCATTAGTTGCCCTACAAGCTAATCTAATCAAATTCTGGCACTCTTAAGGGAATCGTTTCTAAGGTCAGTATTTGATATTTGTTCTGACCCAAAGATGGCTCCTCCTAGATGTCTTATTTTCTGGTCCTTTCATGCAAATTAGCTGGCCTACCATTTAACCTGTATCTTGACTCTCCTCCCAGTTGCCTTTTAGTACAGCTTCCACTATTCTTGAGAGTCTCCTTAGGCTTGAACTTCTCCAGGGTCTGTTGCAAATGAAGTCAGTTCCTTTTGGAAGATATTGGGACCTATCTGTGTTATAGCTTGCTTCTTCCTCAAGGCAAAGTCTCTGAGCCAGGGCTCTGGAGCTGAGGGTAGAGACAATGGCATGCTTTTCTCTGAGTGACAGCCTAGTGTAGATGCTGAGTGCTTGGTGGAGGGGAGTGCAGCCATCTTAGGTCCTCTCAGCTTGCCTTTTCTGGTTTGGAGCCACTGCCGCATGAGCTGGTGCAAGGGCCATTGGGGCACCAGTATTCTCAGTGTGCCTCACCCCAAGGTAGAGCTTCTGTTCCAAGAACAGTGGCTGCGTGGAGGAAGAGACCCCACACCTCTTGACTACGTTCACCTAGAACTCAGTCTCAGCCACCGATAACTGGTGGCAGAATGAGAAACATTGAAGCTTTGTCCCTCCTGGAAAGAAAGCCCTCTGACAGGGAGCTGGGGGCAGAGGGAGCCCTGCCTTCTTGACTGCAGCAGTCTGGATGGAGCCTCCACCTCCCTGAGCTGGGAGGGAAGAGGAGAGAGTGATCTTGTTTAAAAACAACAGACTCACCTTCCTTACTGAATTTTCATAGATTTTCTTGAATAGATGTTTGTTCATTTGCTGTTTGTCCTTAGGACCATTTCCAGAGGCTTTAAGTGGTTGTGTTTTGGTTTGGGGTGGCTTTTTTTTTACTTTTCTGTTTCTTTTTTTGAATTTTCATCAGTTTCACTGGAGAGCAGGTCAGCAGAGCTCCTTGTGCTATTCGGCTGAAAGTTGGACTCCTGGTCACTTGATTTTTGATAGGGGTGACAAAACAACTCAATGGAGGAAGGAATAGCCTTTTCAATGATTAGTGCTGGGATAACTGGATACACACATGTATGAGAATGAAGTTGGACCCTGCCTCATATCATATATAAGAATTAACTCAAAATTGAATGGAAAACCTAAATGTAAGAGCTAACCCTAAAATTCAAAAGACAACATAGGTATATATCTTTGTAATGTTGGATTTGGCAATGATTTCTTAGCTATGATACCAAAAACACAAGCAACAGAATTAAAAATAAATTGATAAATTTACTAATTTGTAAATTGGGCACCATCAAAATTAAAAACTTTTGTTCTCAAAGGACATTGTCAAGTAGATGAAAGAACAACCCACAGAATGGGAGAAAATATTTGCAAATTATATATCTGATAAGGGATTTGTATCTACAACATATAAAGAATTTATACAACTCAATAATAAAAAGACAATCCAATTAAAAGTGGGTAAGGGATATGAATATACAGTTCTCCCAAGAAGATAGACAAATGGCCAGTGAGCACAGCATCATTTGTCATGAGGGAAATTTGAATCAAAACCACAATTCCACTTAACACCTACAAGGAGAGCTATAATCAAAAAGACAAATATTGGGGTCAGCCTGCTGGTGTAGTGGTTAAGTTCACATGTTCTGCTTTTGCAGCCTGGGGTTCGCAGATCTGGATCCCAGATGCAGACCTACACACTGCTCATCAAGCCATGCTGTGGTAGCATCCCACAGACAAAAAATAGAGGAACACTGGCACAGATGTTAGCTCAGGGCCGATCTTCCTCACCCCCCCAAAAAAAATTGTTATTTAAGTCTCGAGTTGTCATTTCATTGATCATTATTCAGTTCTGTGAATGATCACTATGCAAAAAGAAATAAAAAATAAATAGTGACAACTGTTGGTGAAGATGTGGAGAGACTGGAGCCCTCATACACTTCTGTATGAATGTAAATTCATACAGTTGCTGTGGAAAACAGTCTGGCAATTCCTCAAATGGTTAAACAAAGTTACCATATGACCAGCAATTCCACTCCTAAGTATATACCCAAGAAAAATGAAAACATATGTCTATTTAAAAACCCATACATGAATATTTATAGCAGCATTTATTCATCATAGCCAAAAAGTGGGAGTAACCCAAATGTCCGTCAATGGATGAATGGATAAATAAAATGTGGTAGAGCCATCCAATGGAATATTATTCAGCCATGAAATGGAGTGCAGTACTGACACCTGCTACAGCGTGGATGAACCTTGAAACTGTTATGCTGAGTGAAAGAAGCCAGTGACAAAGGACCACATATTATATGATTCCATTTATGTGAAATGTCTGGAATAGGCAAATGAATAGAGACAGAATTGAGATTAGTGGTCTCTAGGGTTTTATAGGTTAGGGAATTGGAAAATGATGACTAAAGAATGTGGGGTTTCTTTTTGGGGTGATGAAAATGTTCTAAAATTGATCAATACAATGGGCACACAACTCTGTGAAGGTACTGAAAGCCACTGAATTATATACTTTAGGTGTGTGGGTTGTGTGATATGTGAAAGATTTCAATAAAGCTGTTAAAAATAAAATAAAACAAACATCTTAGTCACCATCGAACTCTTATATCTTTTCAGCCAAGCATCTTCAGGACCTTCTCATGGAGAGTGTGAATTTTTCCCCTGCCAATCTGTCTGGCACTGGTTCTAGGTACCTGAATGCTTTGGTTGACAGTGCAGTGGCCCTTGAAACAAAGGACACCTCACTAGCTAGGTAATTCTTGTGACAGTTTTAACTTCCTCAATCATGTATGCTATAAGGTCTTAAACTAAGGACTGTTTGTTTCTCAAGGTAATTTTATATAGGAAATTAACAGTAAATGCAAAAACACTGAATTTAGTTGACTCCTTATCATTCTAGTGAGTATGTATAATTAAATCAGATAAACTTGGTGTTGGTAAATTTTCGTGTTTTCTTCCAGGGTGAGGTTTGGTTCTCATGTGTATTGGGGAAGGGATTAGGTCTCACTTACATTTTTCCCTATAAACAGTAAGAACAGCAGCGGGCTAAGTTATTTGGTTGAGCATAGTGAACTTTGGTGCTGTCCATACTCTACTGAGTAGAGTAGGTTAAGGACCTTTATATGTGACAGGCATTTCACCTATATAATGATATTATTCTTCCAACAAGAGGAAACAAGCTCAGGAGGGATTTGTTAATAACTTCTCTGAGCTAATAAATGACAGAATTGGACTCCAAAGTCCATATGACTGTCTCTGGTGGGCTTATCTTAGCTAGATGACCACTACAACTTATAATCAGAGAACTGTAAAGCTATTCTACGTAATTGCCAATATACGGACTTGGAATGTATATAGATGCTCAGAGTAGCATTTCAGGTATAAGAACATGTAGGCTGTATGGCAGCAGAAATCTAGACTTGAATTAAGTCAATTCAGCAGATACCAAATAGAATTATATACTAGGCATATAACTATATGTAACTATATACATATAGAGGCAGTAGGGAAGCAGAGATGAAAAGATAACAACTGCCAGCAAGGACAGTCTCTGCTTCTGGTCAAATAAGGAAGATGGACATGTAAAACTACAACACAGAGTGAGAGCTGCAACAGTACAAGAATGGACGAGCTGTAACTAAGTAGCACAGAGAAAGGGGTAGTGAATTACAGAATGGGAGTAAATCTTATTTGAGTTTTGAAGGACAAGTGGAACTTTGCCAGTTGAAGGACTTCCCGGGTAATGGGAACAGCATGTAAAAAATGTGTAGAGGTACGAAATAGCGTGGTTATAGTGGAATCCATGCAGAGATAAGATCATTGCTAGAAATGAGGAATAATTGTAATTATTGTCCTTAATGTCCATTTATGTGACCAGGTTCTTTTTTTAGTTTTATCCCTGCAGTGAATGATTTGACTTCTGATCTTTTTCGTACCAAATCCAAAAATGAAGAAATCAAGCTCGAATTGGCAAAACTTGAAAAAAATCTGACTGCAACTTTAGTGTTAGAAAAATGTCTACGAGAGTAAGTAATTGAGTTGGAAGTGGTGACAATTTTTATTATAAAGGCAGTAATGGGACACTGTTGGATTTCGTTCTGGCAATAGATGTGATTTATAACAACACATTAGGAGATGGGGTCCATAAAGTATCTTTTTAAGTTGAAAATGACTTGGGTAGAGGTAGGGGGTGGTTGGGTATAGACTTTCACCTTTTACTTCATACAATTTCTTACCTTTTTCTCTTTTTTACAAATAACTTTGGTTTTATAGTTATCAAAATGTATGTGAATTTTTTTTTTACTTTAAAGCTATGCTGCAACTTAAAGTCACATTATATTTTGTTTCCCTTTCTTACTGGAGTCCCAGTATCTCCCTTGAGGCTCTGGACCTTCCTTAGATCTCTGTTGCCCCAGAGATTAGATGCTGTGGGTCAGCAGTATGTATATGCACGAGTAATTGGTGGTGTGTAAATTTATTCAACAAATATTGAATATGTATATGCAAGACACTGTGTCATTCACATTTAGGACAGAAGCTTTTGAGACTTCCATAATTCAGATTGGCTGTAGGATATGTTAAATCACTTTTTTGAGCAGCAGATTTACTTTCTCCAAGAATAATTGGCATAGATTAATTTTAAAATTATTTATTATTCTTTGAGAAAAATCTCAGATGGCAGCATGGAGGGGAAGATGACCTGGAAGAACGCATGGTAGCTAATCTGGGATATAAAATTGATGGTAGGAAATCCAGCAAGTGTGTTACTCTTGGCTACTTCAGTGTTGAATCCAAAAAGCAATAGAGTTTCTTTTTTATAATAATTTTACTGAGGAGAATAAAATGTTTTCAACTTTACTTTTTAAAGGGATCTCAAGAAAGCAGAGTTGCATCTGTCTACGGAAAGGGCCAAAGTTGACAATCGTCTTCAGAACATGAACTTCCTAAAAGCGAAGTCAGAGGAGTTCAGATGTGGAATCAGAGCTGCCGAGGTTTGTGTGAAGGACTGAATGTATTTAGCTCTCTTCAGACTCCTTTTAGACCTTGATCCTCACAACTAGGCAGTATTGTTATTCCCTTTTTACAGGCAAGGGAACTACAGAGAAGACAGCTAACTTGCCCCAGGGTACATAGCTGCTTAGCGGAGGATCCAGATTCAAATGCAGGCAGCCAGGCCCCAAAGCTCAGGCTCTTCAGCGCTGCACCCATCCTGTCACAAATCTGTGACTGTTAGAAATGATTCACATGCACCAGTGAAGTGCTTAGATGCATGTATAGTTTTTCATTAAGATTTGTATCCTCTCTTTACTGTGTATTATGTTGAAAATATTTCATGATGCTTTCAAAATAATTTTTTTAGCTGAACTCCCTTTTTTGTAATTGTAGGAGCAACTTTCAGCCAGAGGCTTGGATGCCTCTCTGTCTCATCAGTCACTAGTAGCCCTTTCAGAGGTGAGCTTATTTTAACCCAGTTTAACTTTCTTAGTGCGATGCTTTTTCACTTGATTCTTTTTTTAGAGCTTCATTCACTATTAACCTGATTTCTTTTCCTTTACGTCTGTACTTTGTGTTCACCAATATTTATTTCCTGATTACCTGTTTAGCTAGATATATCCTCACATTCGTTTGGTTTCCTTTATTACTCTATGCTAGAAACTCTTTGCTGGAGTCAGTTATGTATTATTGATTTATTTATTAAACAGTTATTGAAGGACTATGTGTTAACCACGTGGGTCCTCCTCTTTCTTCTCTTTCAGAGTAGAGTAGAAATGCAGGCCCCAAAACTCCTGTAGAATGCAATTCTGGGTTTTTAGGTTATATAGGGTTTTATCTATTTTGGTGGGGAGAGGGAGAAATAGGGGGTTTTGTTCTGTTTTAATATTCTTAAGATCTTTTTGTATGTTGATTTTTGGAATCTGAAGTTGACAGTTCATAAATATGTATTTGAGACTCTCTTCCTTTACATTCTGATTCCTCTTCATCACATTATTCTATATTCCTAGAAAGCATACTTAAATCCTATTCTTAGTAAATGGGAGTATAACTTTTCCATTTTAAGCATCTTACAAGAATTATTTCCACTGGAAATGAGTTTGTTATCCGTTTGTCTTTGAAGCTCTTTGATACATTATTTAAAATATTCTAATATTAGTGCTTTATTTTTTTTTATTTCAGAAATGGGCAATGTTTAGTTGCGTTGTGAATATAGCTAATACTCTGTGATTCTGTTTTTTTCATTCCCAGAAATTGGCAGAACTAAAACAACAGACTATACCTTTGAAGAAAAAATTGGAGTCCTATTTAGATTTAATGCCGGTAATTATTTTTGTGAATTAAAAAAAAGTCATCTCCAACTTTCCCCAAGAGTACTAAATGACCGTGAAAATACCAGGTCCATGTTTAAGGACTTAAAGTCTGTGCTGAATTTCAGTATTATATGTACATTGGATATACTTTATGTAAGGTTTTTTGCCTTTTGAAAACAATTGTTGTGTTTTTTCCCCCTTGAGTCCTTGTTGAGACAATATAACCTTTCTTTTTTAATTTTTCTTTAAAAGAATCCATCTCTTGCTCAGGTGAAAATTGAAGAAGCAAAGCGAGAATTAGTGAGTAGTTCCATTTTTTTCCTTCAAATTTTTTTAAAAGAAATAAAATAGGGGCCAGCCCGGTGGTGCAGCAATTAAGTTCACACATTCCACTTCAGTGGCCCAGGGTTCGTCAGTTTGGATCCCAACTGCGGACATGGCACTGCTTGGCAAGCCGTGCTGTGGTAGGCGTCCCACATATAAAGTGGAGGAAGATGGGCACGGATGTTAGCTCAGGGCCAGGCTTCCTCAGCAAAAAAAAAAGAGGAAGATTGGCAGCAGATGTTAGCTCAGGGCTAATCTTCCTAAAAAATAAAAAAAATTTAAAAAAAATAAAATAAATGCTGATATAGCTAAAGCTCCCTTCATCCTTCTTCTTTCCTTCCTCAGAGGTAAATCATAGTCCCAAAGTTGCTGTGTATCCTTCCTGTGCATCTTTTAATACTTTTTTGGCATATGTGTATATTTTTTCCCCATAAAAAGTACATAGTAGTCTTTTAAAATTTTGCATAGATTTTCCTGGGTGGAAACGAGGGGTTGAGAGACAGGATGTTCTAGGCAAAAGGAATTAACAAAGGCATAAGAGCTGAAAAAACATGGAGGACTTTTCCAAGCTTTGGCAAGTGATACAGTCCAGCTGCTTAGGAGTAACAGTGGAAGATGGGGCCGAAGAAGGTCAATTGGTTTATGATAGTTGAACTTGGAGGCTGTAGGGGATGACTGAAAGTTGCTGTGTGTTTCCTTGTTTTTTAAACTCAAGGGAAATGTGATCAAAGGTATGCTTTTTAATCAGGCCAGTTCTTTAGGAAGATTATTCTGGAATCAGTGTATAGAGTAGATTGGAGGAGGGAGAAAGAAAGTTGCAGAGACCAACTGGCCTATTTAGGCCAGGTGCAAAGTATTGAGAACAGTGGCAATGAGAAAGGAAAAGAGCTGATGTGAGAGACATTGCAAAAGGAGAAGAGGTCAGAAAAAATCTGTTTATGTGTCATTACACTGATTCATCTCTCTAAAGGGTTTTCTTACTCCTTTAGTTGTTTATTAGAATCAGGAGTCTGAAAACTTTTAGGGTTTGGGAAGTAGGGGGGAGATGTGAAAGCAAGGGGATGTCTAAAAGCATGGTTAGTATTCATTCATAATGGTATTTTTAAAGATTTCTGATTGAATGTTTTTCTTTTTTGGTTCCCTTATTTTTTTTTTTTTAAAGATTTTATTTTTTCCTTTTTCTCCC